>NW_010186186.1:19988-22476 GCF_000695765.1 Mesitornis unicolor
GGAAGAAAAGATATGAAGATTCATCAGCTAGAAAAGAAGCCTACCTTCACTGATTTTTCCTTTTAAAAATATCCTCATCTTCTTTTTGCAGCCTGTATACCAAAGTTCCTACTGAGCTGAGATCAATTTTAATAATTATTGAGATGTGTTCACAGTTGAGATTTATTTTAACGGTTGTTCCACCTTCAAGGGTTCTTACAAAAATGACACTTCTCACTAACATCTACTGTAGCACGCTTATTTTCTACATCATTTTTCACCACCTCAAAATCCATGAAAAATAAATAATTAAGAACAGTAAAGCTGAAAACAATACATTGTGCTACCTCTTGTAGCCTGAAAACATGTTAATCAAGACACAAACCACATCTGTTACCATGTCCTCACCGAGACTTCTCCTTGAAATTCAAAGCTATAGGTCAGATATATAGTGCTTGGCTAGGGATCAGGACCAGGAGGGCAAAAAGAAGCAGATTTGCTATTAAAAACCCCTTTTATTCTACTGATAGTGGTGGTGCTTTAGCATATTTGTGCTTCATTGCCTTGCTTTGGACATTCACCCCTCTCCCTCAGTTGTCTGTTTTAGGTTTCTGCTCCTGAGTGATGCCAAAGCAAGTAGATAGGTGGGTGTATCCTAATTTCAGGATGGAGCTGGGATGAAGGAAATGGTGCAATACGGAAGGCATGAACATAATTTTTTATCATCCATAGACAAGAATAACTATGGCATAAGTAGATGCTGCACAGACTCAGAGTGCCATTGACAGTTTTCAAGCTCTAATTTGAGGAATCTGCAAGCATGCAGAAATCTTTGCCTAAATGCTCTGGTATGTTTCAACGCTACAAGTTAAACCTCACTGCTGGAAGGTTTCAGTGCAGTGCCAAAGCACCGCGTCAAGGGTTGGAGTCTGCAGAAGGTGACACTTGCCTGGAAAAGCTTCTGTACAAGGTGTGGAGCTAGTACGTGATTCAGCTAGAACACCAGGAATAACTTCCTGACTTTTTCAAAATGGGATTTGGAATCTTTATCCATCAGAAGTGGTTAAGATCCAGATTAAGCATCCTCATCTGGAAGAAGTAAGATCTTAAGTATCTAATAACTAATGCTTAGTTAGAACTCTATTACCCTGAAAGATTTCAGTCCTACCTACTGAAATCACTATGGGTAGCAAATGGATTTATAAGTATCATTAATATCCAAAGTGAATTTTAAATGTGCACATAATGAAGGACAGAAAAGGTAAGAGATCACCAAATTTCTTTTTAGTGGTTAAAACTGTACAAGAGATTTTTTTCACTTTACAATCCTCACCTTAAAAGAAAGAAATAGATTAAATTATTCAAAATGAAAAGAGAGTCCACTCCTTACAAGGACACAACCTTCACCTGTTTGAATTACAGCCTTGTCCTCAGTATTCTCCCATGGAACAGTTGAAAATTTCTGACAGAAATAAGAATGCTTCTATCTTTAATTTCTGTTTTTCTTTCAGTTTTCAGTACTTATTTTCCTAAAGTCCTTTAAACACTGCCATGCAAAAATACTTCTATTAACATTTCACAGACATATAACATCCCAGCTTGCCTTACTGAATGAAAGAACACTGGATAAAACAGCACAAACTTGCCACAAAGACTTATGCACAGGCTTAAATTTCAATGGACCAGTCATTTGCTTAAATTTGAATAAGTATGCAGATCTTCATAGGGCTATAGTTGAATTTTTAAAATATATTAACTTCATTATGACACTTTCAGGCTTCAGATAAAAGTGCATTTATGGTAAGTTACATTTTCTGCAAAACTCAATACATCAAAATCTGTGACTTTCAAACTTGGGAGTAATACAGAAGAGAATTATCAAATCACCTTCTATATCTATTTCTTCTCACTTTACAGTGGGAGATTTGAGCACCAAAGCTATATGAATCCAACTGGCTCCCATGAACTCTGTTGATTCTGTAGTGTTTTAATACACATAGCCATTGTATTTTAGCAAAAAAAAACAAATCAAGATAGGAGGCAAAAATCAATGACTACTTGATTTCAAAAAGTACTACTCATGCATTTTAGAAGCCCCCATTTCACAAGTATACATACATATAAGGACACACGTTCTCTGCTAGTTTTCGGAAGTCAGAGCAGCCACACTGCTCTTTGGCAGTACAAATTATTGGGCAAATCCACTCAGTATAATGCAGTATCTGGCATTTTATACTTAAATACTGAGATCTTTTAATGTTAGGAAATTAAAGTCTACAAAGTGAATCTCAACTGTTCAACCACTTTACCACTGTATTTGTATTAATATAAGAAACTGGAAGAGAGATTGTAATTAGTCCTTAGAAGTATAACACCTGCCACATTTTATACTTGTCTAGATACAACTCATGGTTTCAAGTCACTACTTTTAGCTACCTTAGTTCATCACTATCTGGAGGAAGTGGCAACCTCAGGATAAGCATGATCCTCAATCAGAATTTCCCTACAA
>NW_010186186.1:22507-23890 GCF_000695765.1 Mesitornis unicolor
AAGGCTTTTCTTTATTTTCGCTCTGGAAGATGGATAAAGCCATTGTGAACTAAGTTTTAAAAAACACAGCCTTTGACCAATATGTGATGCGATGTGCACACACAGCCACCAGCATGCATCCAAGGTGACAGATCTTTAGAACACGCATGAATGTTTTAGAGATGTGCTCGAATGAACAAGTTTATCCCCATGTCATCAATATACAATGGGATTCATAACCCTACAAAACCTGAGGAGCAGACAGCAAGACAGCAAACCAGCTTGCTGCTCATCGGCATTCATTGCATAGACAGGGCTGAAGCACATTTTTTCAGCAGCAGACCTGATCACAAAATACATACACCTGTTAGAAAATAATGTCCTTATGTACACATGCACAGCTTAAAGATTATGCATCACAAAACGTAGTAGCTCTATCAAAATGGTCTACAGCTAACCCTTCTTGTAACAAAAGCATGATGATTGTACAAAGATAAGCATGTGTTCTTCCATTCACAGTCAACAATGAAAAACATGATACATTAAGAGATAACAGATAACAAGCATCAAGTTCTTTGCCTTCAACATCAATGAAGGATCTAAAGCAAGAGGGTTACAATGTAAAAGAAGAAAAAAAACCTAAACCATAGTCAAAAAAACCATCTCAAACATTGACCAACTGCATCAAAACAAAAACAAAAAAAAAGTGTTAAAAAGAATCTGCTATCACTTCCAGATAGCAGATAGCATTGTGTAACTATTTATTTATGCCAACGATGATATGCAAACATACTCCAATCAAGTTAAGTAGCTTTCCATTCAAGCTAAAATACTCAATTTGTCAGTAAAACTAACAAGTGAACAAGAAAATATCAAGTTAACTGTTGCTTCTAGGGTTCAAGGAAGGTTGCTCAGCAGCTAATTTAGTTTTCTTGTCATGGTGTTGTATTGAACCAGTGACACCTACAGGCATGGTCGCATATATTAATTCTTCAAGAAATATCTCTGCAGCGTCACTGTTACAAGACAAGACACCTCTGAGGATATGCAATGGAGCTGCCTTGGACAGCCTGATTTATTGGCAGGGTTCATGGGAATCCAATGCGGATGGCACAGGCAGCCTATTACATGCGAAGTATTTCTCCCCATTCTCCCCAATGAAAATGCAGCAAATGAGTAGATGAAATTCTTTCTGTATTATCAGGAGTTCTGTAAGCCTGTGACATTATTCTGATTTTATCCTGGTGGAAATAAAATGTAGGAAACAAAACTGACCCTTATGAACCTCATGTATGGTCAATTAAAGACCCCCAAAGATACACTGCTTATACAGACACTTCCTAATAGATTTGAAATTTTGCCTGCCTCCAATAGCTACTGGTTTGATGATGATCACAGGAAAGA
>NW_010186186.1:23921-56736 GCF_000695765.1 Mesitornis unicolor
TAGTACGTAAACTCATTTATAATCTCTACCGTTAGTTTTGACTATTTACTAATAAGGGATATATTTGGTAAATATTTTAGGAAGTGTTCAGTGTCTAAGGAAAATCAGTTCAGAATTAAGGAAAATTCCTCCCTTCACCCAAGTCAGGCTAACTTTGAACAAACTGCAGCATAGAAAAGTAACCCTGACTAGCACATAAGCACATATATGAAAATAATAGATACCTACTTTTAGGACAAGATTAAAAAAACCCCAAATTAATTAGCTGGTCCCATAAGAATGACTCTACCAGACTTTCTAAAGAAGCCTGTTTCCTCCATAACCAGTGCTAGCAAAAACAGTGCACAAAAGCAAGCTTTCTCAAAGATCCATTTTTCCCTTTACTTAGTTTACAAAGGTCATTTAAGGAAACAGGTAAGTGTGGTCAACCAGGTCAATGTCACCTATAAGAATAATGGATGCAAGGGCGTTTTTACTTCATCAAAAAGAAACAAATCATTGTATGATATATTGACTGCCCAAATCGCTGGAGTACCTGTAACTCCATGTGTGAAGCCTTAGCGATGTCTAAGCATGAGTTAGCTTGCTCCAATCCGAGTGAGGAAATCAAGCGATAAAAACATTATCTTTTCTGCTCTAAAGCTAGACTTCTCTGTCTTTTATTACTTTTATTGACACGTTCTGAGGTTGTCTTTGAAGCAGCTGTCAACCAGCGAAGAAAAACAACCCCTGCTTTCTGTCAGTGCCATGAAAGGTTTTTTCCTGCCCAAGAAGTACATCAGGAAAAGCTGCCCATTCCTCCCAGCCGTGTATGGATCACGGCATGACCAGGCTGAGCAGGGCCGGTCCTCGCTGCTCTGTCCTCTGACCATCAGTTATATTACCAGGTCAGACGACGGGAAAAAAGGCTCAGACAAGAAAGCACTTCAAACAGATAATCCTGAGCCCTAAACTCATTTCAGTTCTGTTAGTGATTTGTCTGCAGGCAGCACAACAGATTTGTCTCAATTCCCATTAAAGGCAATTTCATCAGCTTCTCACTACGGCTTTGAACAGGCTCAGGATGGTAATGAAGCAGCACATAATCATCATGGTAGCTATAGCATATACATTTGGAGCATGTGGCCTGTGCAGCAGTGTTTGGTGGGAATTTTGCAGAGGACCACTAACAGAGATCAGCACAAAACCACCTGTAACACAACTTACTTCCCAGCCCCCAAATCAGTCATTATGGAGGAGGATGCCAAGGTCAGGGAATATTTGGGAAGTTTAGAAGGCCACTGAGCTCAATCGTACCCAGCATTATTTTACCCTAGCAGTTCTCTATTTGTTCATTCTTGACAGCAATTTGGAGTTAGATTAAGAAATTTAAGGTTATTAAATGATCTAACTAAATGAATACAGATGAATGTGAAATGCAAGTTTGGAGAGAGGTGTTTTCTTTCCCCATAATGAAGAATCCAGAAAATTTCAGATATAACACTGTAGCTGCAAGACACAAAATACATCCTTACTTTGTAGAGGAAAACTGCACACCCAGGCACAGTAAAGGTCCTAGACAAGCAAAAATTAGTCTAACTCTAGAGACTTTCCCCTCACTCATGATTGCACACACACACATCAGTTCTGGGTCTCTCAATAACTATACAGAAGCATTTTCCACAACAATACAGAGTCTTTCTTTATTCTCACATGCAACCATGAAAAGTGTAGATCCTGATTGCCCCATAACATGTGTTTCTCAATGTACAGTACTCTTACTTCAGTACTAAAAACAAGCAAGCTGTGTGGTACTCTGCACGGGAAGGTAGGCACTCTGACTCTACAAGCAGGCACACAAAATGAGTTGACACATTTAGGAGTTTACGTAACTGCTGGGTTACACATTCCCGTATCTGGAGTTTGAAAGAGATACAAAGAAATAATACAGCATTGTTTAATACATACTTAAATAATAGTTGATAACAGTCGATCTACCAGTTTATTTGCTCTAAAAGAAATCAAAGAGTGTTCTCCTTTCTAAATTAATTGTCATATCATGAAAGTAAGTGTGCTAAATGGCTTCAGCTACAGCTTCCTTTAATCCAAGGGACCAAATTTCAGATGTTGCCAACTCTTGCAGACTGTGCCAGTTTCGGTACAGGACTGAGCATTCCTGATGGTTAAGCTTTTAAAGCTTCCTCCACAGATATAAAAAAACCTCTGATTTAGATAGTAAATAGTATAAAAGATGCTTTAAATGCTTTTATTTAATATCTGCCTTACTGCAAACTTAATGCTACAAGTATGCCCCCTGTCTGGCATTCATTCTTTTACTATTGAGGTAAATAAAAACTGAGGTACAGATGATAATGTTTAAACAACAACAACAAAAGATAAGGTTAAAACCTGGCTTAGCAATATTATTAAGTAGAACATGCATAATGTGACTGTGCAATCCTATCCGAAAGCAGTTAAGCTTTTGTGAAATACAGAACTGAAAATCTTCCCTACTTCTTCCTCTTTTAGCTTGTGCATTCATTATTTCCAGGTTAAGAGAATAAAGAGGAAAGTGCCAAAGAAAGCGTGAAGGTACAGTACAGATGCCCTGATCTAAGTAAGATTTATGAGATAGGTTTAGATCTCCTGTAAACGGTCCCCCTCAAAAAAATAATTCATCCACATTGCTCTTTCATCCACTAATCCTCTTTGCAAAGCACTTTTTACTACACAAATTAAAATCTCTAACTCCAAAAATTAGTGGCAGAAAAATGAGCAGAAAGCAGCAAGAGGGAACACAAAAACACCGACATATTGTAGAGAGATATTTTAAAGCTTTTGCTTCAAATATTTCGCGTTATTTAGTCTTTTCCTTGGAAAGCCTTCATAGCTTCTTTGACTCAGAAGAACATAATTTCTCCTGTATACACATAGTGGTTTGTAATGCTGAAAAACCTTTCTTTAACTGTTCCCATAGTAACAAAAATCATTCTATTACATGTATTTAATTGTTGCCTTTTCAAGTATAATCTATTATTGTAGCTGGAGTCAGTGTGTTCTGTTGCCATCTAAATTACGGATTCCCTGAAGTCTATCAGGCATTCAATATAAATTCAAGTTTGCTTTCAATAATTCAGAATTTAAAGCATTTAGTCTATTTTATTATGTAGTGCCACATTAAAAAGATATTTCAGGAATAAGTATGTAGATAGCACAAAGCCAGAAAAATATTCTTTTGAACAGGTGAATGTTAGTCATTTCAATTTTAAATATGTGGATAAACAAGCCTTATTAGAGCCCACATCAAAATTCCCTACGTGACTGGGGATATGACTCCTCACCGAACTATCGCTCAGCTTTGTGATTCATTCCTGTAACGTACCTGGACTGAACTCCAAGTTTTCTAAATGCATTCTTGTGACATCTTTAAAAAACAGAAGTAATTTCTAGGAGAATAAACAAAGAATGATGATTTGCCTACGTAAGCTTTCTTCAGTAATCTCATTTGTATCAGCACTGTATTTATTCTCTGAATTTTAATGGCAATGCACAATTTTCAACTGTAACACAGATGAAAAGTAGAGAACTGGAAAAAAATTACAAATAATATTTATTATTACACACCATGATCGTATTACTGCACTTTAAGTCCATCTGATATTAAAGTAAAATATATTTTACATGTTATTTTTATGTATATTAGCTCCCACAACACCAGCAAAACTTTTATAAAGTAATATGGTAGCCTTACTTCTGAAGACTTGTGCTTTCCCACTGACCCATAAATCCTATTTGCCAGCTCCTCCATTAGTTATCCTAAATAGAGTGCACTGTTCCTTGAACAAGAAAACAAGGAGGTTTTCATTTACCTGGGGAGGTACATGACACATTTTAGAGTGACATAACAGACTTTGTCAGAATTGACAAAAAATAATCAATATAGCAAAAAAAACCTTGTCTAGAACATTTAAATTTTTCCAGTCAAAAATATCAATCACTTTGATTTATTCAGGTCCAGATAAGGAGTAGAAAAATAAGATTACAACATTAGATTAAGATTAAAACAGGATTACAAAAATAAGGCTCAAAATACAGGTTGTTTTGTGGCTCTGATTTGAGGTCTCTGTCACCTCTGCACCTCCTACTGCCAGAAGAGATGAGACCTTTTCAACCCGGTATTTTCCAAAGTAGTAACCTGGGCACACACTAAAATTGTACATACAAGATGTATATTATATAAAAGGACTTAATAAGAAGATGATTGGAAGTGGGACTGGAAAAATCCTGATAAACTAGTATTAAAAAGTTCTAATAAAGGGCTTGGGATAGAGGAGTAGGTCAATACAATTAGATGAACATTACCATACAGTATAGGCTTTCTGTATAAAGAAACAGACTGACAGACAGAGCTTTACCTACACATGACAGATTAAAACATGGGGAAGTTTACCTCAAAGCTATGCCTCTTTTTCCCCTGACTGTGCTTCACTTTATTTTTCCCAGTGATTTCTTATCCATGTCTCCCTCCTCCTACTTGTCTTGCTCAGCCCAGGAACCCTCCTGGGATCTGGGGGATTTGCTGAGCATATCAAAGAGCTGATCTTGGAGCAAACAAGGGACAGAGCTGCAGGTTGTAGTCTTTGTCATATTGTGATGTGTATGTACATGCTGCTGAAAAAGCCACCTTACAGTTACGATGCAGCCACTGGCCTCTTTTTCTTTCCTTCCTCCTCTTTTTTGGAGACAGCTTTATTAAAGCCGAACACAAGCTGATGTGGGCTGCTGGAAGAGAAGCTCTAAATCTGGATTATTAATAGGTGGATACATTTGCAATACTTGCTGTTATGTATTTAATCAATGTAGCAGCAGCAAATACTTTTCATGTGCAACTAAAGCTACATACTACTTCATTGTGTAATGCAGTAAAAGAGAGGATTAAAATACTAAAAGCAAAACAATCTGTAATCAAAACAATTGAAGTCAAATCCTACCATATCCACAGAGACCTAGTAAATGAACCTGGTGCAGGAAGCACATGAAATACTTGCAGGTATGGCACAGGAAAGAAAAACAAGAAATATTCTACCCTCAAGAACACCAGTAAATGTTTTACTTGTGGCTATTGTGGCAGCTACTGAAGAAAGGCAGCTTGGGCAGTCGATCTCCTTACTATAACAGAGCTTAACCCTGCTTCTGGAGCACAGAGGGAAGAACTTGGATTTGTACTTTCCTCATACTCTTACAGATCTTTTTTGCAGCATTCAGCTACCTTAAATCCACTGTTGTTTGCTACAATATTTTGCCTTCCAAAACTCCATTGTAAAATAATTGTAAATTTATGTCTCAATCCAACTGCACCAATGCTGCATGTGTCCCAATGTGTTGATGTAGTGTCCTTTCACTTTTATCACCTCTGCTTTCTACCTCTCCACTTCCCAGCTTGCTTTTTTATGCTGTAGGTGTCTTGTATCTCCCATGCAGTGGCTGGAAAAAGCCAGGAGAGGGGAGAGGAGAAAAAGAAAGGAAGAAAGAGCAACACTACCACTTGACCTTTTTAGCCACAGCCCTCCACATCCGCTGTCAGTAAGTCCATGCAAGTAAATCACAATGTATTCAATACTCCATGTAAACATAGATTTTGATTGGCTACTAGAATCCCTGCTCCAAGGTCTATTCATAAGTACAGTGAAAATGTAAGAGGAGTAAGAGGGATATTCCTTTTATATCTTCACTACCAATAAGAAAAAATAAGAAAAAAACAAACTGGAGCTGGAGGTGGGGGTAAGGAAACTGTTCTTAAAATTATTTCTGTCATTTCTCTAATACCTCTTTTTTACTCTGCAGAAGAGAGCAAATCTTGCTCTTAGAAATACTAATATTTAGATTATGCATACTTCTGGAGCATCTCTCCCTGTCTAGTTTTTCAAATTAATAAATGAAGTCCCACTAAGAGCATAGAAAACATAGCATGCAGGTGTGGTTTGGCTTTTTGGTTGGTTTGGTTTTTTTTCCAAATAATTCATTCCTGTTAGTATGCAGGTAACATCGACTTGGAGCATCGCGAAGCACTTTCTATATTTTTAAGGAGTACGCTGATTGAACTCAGCTTGCTTGAGCATTATTCCTATTTAAGTCATGAAAATATGACTCAGAGCAGCATATTTTCTAACAAATTTAACTCTAATACAGCCACTGCACAGGTTGAGGGTTTTTAGAAATGTTCTACAAAATACATGGGTTAGAAAACCCCTCAATGAAACCAGTAACAGCACCATCACAATACTACTGTTTTTCACCGATCAGAGTCAAAAGCATACCTGTCAATATTTTAACTGGAAGCATACAATGAGCTATAAAAGAGCACAGAATAGTCCAATATCTACACTATGCAATCATAAATGCAAATCTACGTAGTTTTTCCCTGACATCCCTCTTTTCCCCCACCTTCCTGTGACAATAAGAAGTTACCAGGAAATGCTGTTCTCCATTATGCTTCAGAGACATTACTAAATTACTGTGAAAGTGAAACAAATACATCTCTGCTAGTACTTGATCTGTTTTTTCTAGTTTTAATCTACAATGCATTTGTCTAACCAAATTAAGCACTTTGCAATCCCAGCATTGCATGTACAAGCATATTCCCTTCATACTTGTTTTCCATTTTATGATGCTTTAATTGTTCACAAGTAATAACATACTTGATTAATTTTTATATTTGAGCTGCAATTATGCTTTGAAATCTAATTTGTAAGAACTGGGGTTGTACTTTCATACAACCACCACAGACTTCTAAATTACGAAACAAATTCTCTCCTGGTCCCTTCCCCCTTGCCACCACCACCCCCTGCCTCTTTAGCATTTAGAGACCAGTACCTCAAACTGATGTTTCTGCTGCATGGACCCAAACCTGACTTAATTTCCTTGTGAGATGATAAAATACAATCACTGGCTGTGCCTCAAACAGAACTTTAATTATGGTTTAGCAATAGACGATGCTTTTACACACCAGAAAGTATAATCCTATTTCTGGAATGGTTACCTAAAACTAAGCACTTCCATTTATTTTTGTGCAAGATGAGTCAAAGAAGTCAAGTTTAACAGATACTTTTGCCCAAATTTTACAGCCATATAACTTCTGTATCCTTTCAAGATTTTGGACATGCTGCGCACAAGAAAAAGGAATAAATGGGCACAGCTGGCACTTCTCTCTTTCTCCCCATTTGAATTAAATGGTCTTTTTCCCAAAGCTCTCAGTTCCGTACTTTAAAAGCATGTTTCTTCAGTGAAGTCTTCACAGTAACTGTAAATTCTCATTAGGCAAAACTGGGCATTGAGGTTAACCACGGGATTTAACATTGCCTCCCTACTGCTGCAGTATGCTACAAGAATTGATTACTGAAATACAAATTTAACAACCACTACAAAACACAAGTGCATACAAACTAACTTTACGCTTCAACTATCATAAAAATAGCATTTTTGAAATGAGGAAAAAGACGAGACAGTAAACACCAGTGTTTGTTTTGAGGGTTCATTTCATGACTCTGAAATCAAGTTCTTTCAACCCCTTGAATAAGTTTCTCTTAAATAAAAAATTTAGATCTTTAACACATGAAGCTGAGGCAATGTCTATGTCGGACATGAATTTATGCTGAAAATGAAGTCTGTTTTAAAGAGGGAACTATTTTTTTTTCTTTTTTAAATGCCAAGTGAGTGAGTGAGTCATTTCCCACACGCCCAAGTGTACCCCTGGCTCAGAAGGACATCACGTCTGAGCGGTGTTGTACAGCCAGCCCGGCAGACGATGGGCGTGCTCTGCAGGGCTTAGGCAGCTGCCACGTAGGATAATGGAAAACAACATAATTTTATTAGAATAATGAATCCTATAAGTGACTAATGCTACAATTTAGAACAGCAACTCTTCAGATGTGGATCTCCAGACAAAACTGATGTTCAATTGCCTAAGCCTGTTGCAGTGGCTCAGCTTGCCAGAACCTCTCAACCATCCCTGCCTGCATTGCCTGCAGCAACCATTCTTTTCAAGGAGCCAGGTAAGATTTCATTTACTTCAACTACATTTCCTTTTAGGCTTGCTCTAAGGGTTAGGGACTCTTGATAGATAAGCAATCATTCCCGTTTCATTACACAAAAATTATCTCGGCACAAAATTCAAATTCAAAGAATTGTCCTATCTAGTGATGCGTGAGTCTTATGGTTCGTTGCTCTAATTGCAAGGTATATGCCAAGAATATTTTGCAATGATTACTCAAGACCATTAGCTCAGAAGAGATCTTAGTTGCTGATAGGCTGATACTTTGGGATTCAGTCGATATTGGTGGTCTGACTCATACTCAGTAATTTAAATAACGCAGAAACTTCTAGACACCACAGAACACACAAGATAAAACTTCCATTCTTGAACCAAGTGTATCTTAAGCACCTGTCTTTATATATCTAGCTGGGTGACAACTCAAACCTTTTCAAATAAGATCTCTAATTGCTGCAAAATTACTAATCTGGATTAATTTCTTTTTGGCAAATTTCTGGACATGAAGGACAAGCAAATCAGATGACTTAAGCTGATATGTCCAGTGAAAAACACGATGATTCACAGAGAACAAAAATAAGGATGCACAAGAATGTGCAGCTTTTAATTTAATTTAGGGGGGGAAAAAAAGTGTCTCAGGTCTGACGCATGAGTGGATAATCTTACTGTGAAGGACATCCTTGTAAGAGTTATGGCCAAAACCAGAATAACATTATGGTATCACAAAGGTATATAACTTCAGGGATGGGAATGCAACAAATTATTGTTTCTTTAGGCTAAGCTAGAGCCATTTCCTAAATTTAACTGTGATTTGGTGACATTGATTTTCTTATAATGATTTAAGGTCTAGTTAAGAAATCATAGTTGTTGATGCTGTTATGTTGTCCATTCCTTGCTGCTGAAGCCGGGGAAATTTGTATTCCAAATTACTATAATTGCATTGTCCTTGGTCTGTACAGTCCAATGCTTTAAGTCAGCTTAGGTCACACTCTCTGCCAATGTAAATTACAAAAACTGTTTTGACTCCAACAGTTCTATACGAAATTTCACCATTTGGAGCTCAGATACATCACTTTTCAGCAAAGCTGTACTATTCCTACATTTTTATTTCCTGAATTTTCTTTTAACAAAGTTTAGCTACACAATCATACAATGCACTAGTCTTATTTCAAAATTGCAACAATTATCTTAACTTGGAAATGCCACAGTGTTCTTGACCCTCCATGCTTTGATTCAAGTCACCTCATTAAGCACTTTGCTTAACACCCCATCCCTGTATCTTTCCATGAAATGGCATTAAGTTCGGTCACATCAGTAATACTTTAAGGGCAGTGATTGTAACACTTACGGGCGATTGCCCATTAGAAACAGAGCCTCTTCTAGAGGTAGGAGGAAGCGTTCCAAAGACCGTATTTGCAAAGGATTGGAGCTTTCTTGGCAGGGCTATAGATAAAATCTACATAACACCTTTCCCCCATAGGACAACTGCCATCATTCTTCTGCCTCCTGCATTATTCACCATCACACAGGAAAAGACAGGACGTGAACTACAAAATACTGAAAATATTTAGTGCTATAATGACAATTAGTTAGTGGCTCTCAAAAAACAGCTTATTCAACATTTGCAACTAAAGATCAAACTATGTTGTGCAGAACTTCTTAATCTTTTAGTTGTAAACAATCGCCCCAAATACTTAAAATACGTATGTAGATTGTTTTCCTGTCAATCTTTCCTATAAATTGCTGGTCGCTGTGACTGAGAAGGTATGTGAGAACTAATGATGCTCCCATTCTATAACCAGATTTAAAGTTTCTTTCGTATTTGTTTCGCAGTGCAATTATATTTCTCTTGCACAACTGTTATTTATTTTATAATCGTTTGCACAAAACCATTCTCATTTTAGCAGTGGTCAGAGAGGAAAAAAAAAGTAAATGTAAATATTATACTTTTCCTACTTTCTGAAATGTTTCCCATTTCAGAGAAGACATGAGTACAGAAAATTAAGTCATTTTTCCATTACATGCAAAAACCAATACAAGGAGACCATGGAATTGTTACAGCCATGGGCTACAGTTTGTTTTTTCTGTTTTATTGCAGAGGGACAGGGAATGAGTTTTTAATCAAATGTAACAGCTTAGCAGTGCCTTTTAAACAAAGAGCTAATTTGTTGTTTGTTACTCTGATTATGTTTGGGGTGTTCATTAATTCTTTGCGCAGTGCTAGCCAGAGTTAATTATTTTTGATATGCTCTTCTTGCCAGTACAAAGATGAAAGATTCCTAAATCTAACAGAAAACATTTTTCAAGAAATGTTTGCTTTTCTCACAAAAAAAACTTCGTTTTATTAACCATAACTACATCAAAGGAAACCAACATCTATTACTATGATATACTCCATTCATGCCATGTTTAGTCAGAAGACTTTTATATATCCTAGTTAAGCACAGGCATATCTAACATGCAAAACCCACCTGTTCACCAGGATCTTAAAGTTAATCAAGCATCCTACCGTCCTTTGGAAATTAACTTCCCAAACACACCTACTGTGGTTTCAGCCTTTGCAGGTGGTCTGTCATACAAAATATGAGACACATTAATGTGTTTTAGAGATCCAGCAGGGAGGAGGGACGGCTCAGCTCCTCAGGGGTGCTGGGAGCTGACACGGTGTGAGGAAGCAGAGGAAGGAGCCTGTGGAGGTGATGGGTAGGATCTGGACCCATGATGCACACCCACCGTTATGGCCTGCACCCTCAGAAGACTCAGGGCTGGTTGGTTCCCTGAGGAGGACCTCCAGCATCCATGCTTGTCGAGCAATTGACCCTTGCAGAAATGTATTTGATTCCTAACACTCCAGGAGGCAGCTGTCATGGTGCATTTGACCACTGATAGCATAAGCACATTGCTTGTTTTTACTGAATTTTGAAGTGCCTGCTTTAAAGAAATGGATATACATTCTACCTCCTCTACCTCTTACCTGTCACTAAAATGCCCTGGTGGAAAGCATCCTGTAATTCAGACGATGTGGAACCACAGCTTTCAAACCAGTGCCATTCCAGAGCAACACTGGGCACCCCTATACTCTCCGCATTCCCCAAAGAGTGACACATGCTTTCATAGGGCATCACTGCAATTATCCTGGAAACTGAAAGAGTTCAATCATCTCTTATCAAGTTGTCCAAATGAGACTGAAAAGCTTCTATTTTTCCCATTACTGAAAAATGTCTTCTTGGATGAACTGTCAAAGCAGACACAAAATCTTGCAGTGCAGTACCACAGCCTGATAAACCAGCAGCATTAGAGACCATGCTTCATCTCAACACTACGCAGCACCAAAAAAATTATACACAAGAACACTGTTGCTCTGAGGGGAAAAAATATCTTTCCTGGTTGAACAAAATACCATTAAAAAAATAGAGGGAGAGAAAAAGGAGAAGAAAATCTGCAACTGAAATAAGTGAAGAGTAATACATAACCAGCTTGGTTTGACCTCCTTTTGAAAGGAATTAGGCAAGGCTGCAAGATTCAAAAACGTGGACCAGTGTCTTCAGAATTAACAATTACATTCTAAGAGCTCCTAAATTTTGGAATACACTTACTGCAGCTAGCAAATATGGGATATATATGCACCAAAGCGTTACATGTGAAACTGAGTATCTATATAAGTGTGGTACGGAATAGCATTAAAGCTTAGTTCTCCCCCTTACCACCCTGTTTCCCATCAGTAAGCACTCAACTGGTCACTCTCGGTGACTCCAAGGAGCCTCCTCATGTATTTGAACTCATGCAGAAGAATCTTGCTCAGGTGAGTACAGTTGCAAGGTACAACAAGTTAAAGAGCTTTGGCACAGACAGAATATACAAAAGATTCACTACATAGACCCAATCATGTTTTCATCAGAAATAAAATCTGACTTGATTCTTAAGAGTCTGAAAAACTGCCACAGGAGCTGTAGCATTTACCATTCTTCATCTGGAAAGCTTCCCTAAAGCTCAGGAAAATATTTCTGACATGGCAAATAGCTGGTAAATTACTGTGTCTGCTTCATGACATAACAGGATCTGTAACTCTAAAAACAATTTAACAGAAATAATGTCTTTTAAAAAAAAAATCAAACCCAGAAACATGACAGAGCTGAAGCACCAATGCACAAACCAGCTTCAAATAACCCAGCTCAAAGGGTTACATGTTGCCACTGCTATTTTGAACTGGAGGGCAGTCATATCCAAAGATACCGATCAATTGAAGTGCATAAGCATCTGCCTAACTTTAAATCCCATAAATTAAAATTGTTGCACCTGAATTTGACTATAGTATAAGTATAATAATATTTGACTATACTATAAAGTAAGGCAGAGCTCACATTTCTTGCTATTTGTCCTGGCCTCACACTGCCATTCAGACTGTGTATTTCTCTGCATTGCAGCCTGTTGTGGAGTGGAAATAGAAAAGCTACAAAGCGGTGCACATCCTCTTGCCAGCACAGCATTGAAAGCACACTTTGCTGAGTGCAAAAAACAAGTCTTAGTCATAGAATCATAGAATCACAGAATGGTTTGGGTTGGAAGGGACCTTAAAGATGATCTTGTCCAACCCCTGCCATGGGCAGGGACACCTCCCACCAGACCAGGTTGCTCAAAGTCCTTTCCAACCTGGCTTTGAACACTGCCAGGGAGGGGACATCCACAGCTTCCCTGGGCAACCTGTGCCAGTGTCTCACCACCCTCACAGTAAAGACTTGTGCATTGTTCTCCTATAAAAAAACAGATAAATTCCCCTGTTCCAAAATGCATCTTTACTTTTGTACTCTACCAGCCTTCGAGGCAACACATAATGATGGCCAAAGCACCTAGCACAGACTTCATCTTTCTCCTGCAGGGGCTATAGCTTCACCAAACAGGTTGTTCCATGTTTGCTATGATGGTGATGTCACTCCCAGGCTGCTAAAGATATGGCCAGAGCTTTTTCTGCTTATTTTGTGGCTATTCAGCCAAACGGACTCCTGCAAAAAAGACCTAAGTAGGGATCTTGCCCAGTGCACAAGAGCTAAGAATTACCTAAATATCACTAAGGAATTGCTTCCTGATGAAATGTTTTGAGCTTCCAAGAAAAAATGCAGGGGAAAAAAAAAAAGCCTTTGATTCCTCCACTCCTGATAACATCTAATCACTGACACTTCAATGAATCATTAAGCTTTGCTGCCACCACTTCTAGCACAATTCTTTGCTGCTCACAGTAAAATTAGATTAAGCAAATACAGTACATTATTTAAAGCCACTAAACAGCTTCTTTCTAAGACAAAATAACATCATTAGTCAAATATTACACAATTAACATAAAGAGTTTTTTCCCCACCCAGGCTTCACAGCTTCTTGTGTCCTGAAGGTCTTAATTCCACTGTGTTTTACAACATAATTATTTTTAGTTATTTGTAACTAATTAACATCTTATTAGCATCAATATGTATTTTATCTGTTTTGGATTATATATTGCTTCCTTATGTAATTTTAGAAAGCATTGGTTATTCTAATCATACTCTGCCCAAGGCCCCAAAATCAGCAACTTCTCTTTACAAGACCTCAATGGCTGGCCACTGCTCAAACCTCTGTGATATTCACAATTTTGGGACATGCAAGTCAAAACTATACAGGTACACAAAGATAAGCATAAAAATCAAAGCATCGATGTTATTTCCAGTAGAGGTAATTACAAATACCAATTATTATAATTCACCTATGCATATCAGCCCCATACATGGACTCTGTACTCAAGTCAATGGAGTTCAAGATGTGCCATGGGCTTCCTCTCGCTTGAGGTTTACATTAGAGAGAGGTGGCACTGGGATATTTAGACACAGCAACTGGTATCTGTTTTTCTTCCATTAAAACTGGATATGGAAAAAATTATCTACATGTAGAAAGCACGGTGTGAAATGAGAGAAGTGAAAGGCACACTGGTGTTTCACAATACTTGAGACTTCTTGCAGCCATATGTTTTCATCCCCCTACCATTACTTCGGAGGTTTCTGCAATATTTACTGAATTCCTGCTCTAACAACATGCAAAAGTTTACTAGAAAGGTGTTGCTGTTTCATTTCCCATAAACTTGTAGGAAATGTTGGTGAAAAGATACTAATTTAATGATGCTGCTTCATGTGAAGAAGTTCAAATATACTTAATCTGTTTAAGCACAAGCTTATTTCTTTTTGAAAGAATTCCAGAGCCACAGGTCATATTTTTAGACACAAAAATCGGAAGATTAGCAAAGGTTAGAGAATGTTTCTGAGACCTCTGAGTGCATAAGACAAGCATGATTTCAGTCTATGTGATTAAAAGATATCGTTAGAGAGGTTATAAAGACAAAAATTTAAAAAACCAAGCACATCAGAAAGCTGACTAGTAGACTTGCTAATATCAATAAGGTGAAGGAAAAAAAAACAATCAAGGAGGTGGCATCATTCAGCTCTCAAGCGCTTGCTAAACACATACAGCAGTCTCCTTACTTTGAATTCATAAGGAATTACGAAATGCTGAAACTGCTGATAGCAGAGGAAAAAGCCAATCAAACAACAGTGCAGGTTTGCCTTTTACTGGAGAGAAGGCAAAAACATACTCTGCTGTTTAAATTAACCACAGAAATTATCCTGGATTTCAGTACAGTACTTCACAGACCATTGCCTTTCCAAACCCATATTCAGAGAGACATACGACTGAAACACTAAAACAATTAGATGCTAACATTATTTCAAACATTAAGCCATTGTAATAATACCTAGATGACAGGCAATATACTGTGTTAAATTTTTAAGTACACATAGACTGGAGTGAAATGAATTTATCACCAGATTTAAAAAGACGCCACAGTCAGATACAGACTTAAACCATAGATCTGTACCAAGATCCCATCCCATCCCATCCCACCCATCCCATCCCATTGTGGTGTTTTGAGTTTGTTTTGAGGGGTTTTTTGTGGGGGACACAGGAGGACTGGGGAAGGATGCTCTAAATTTTCTTACTGTAACAGGTGTGCAAGCTGGGACTTTATAGACGAGCTCAGAGCTGAATTTATGCACAGACTCTAGGTTTGTGTTGTGACAAAGCATTACCATTATGTTTTCCTTCTTTTAATGAAAAAAGTTATTTTCATTCTCCAAGGACTCACCTGTTAAGGAACAACCATCCTGCCTGGTATTGCAAGACAAATGTTGTTACGCATGCTGAGGTTATGATTCTCATCTAATGCAAGATATTAAATTACAGTCTATTTAATTAAATAGAATTTCCTTGGAAATACCACACTTTTTAAGACGCCATCACATCTCATACCACAGCAGTAAAACAGTCACTGAAAAATACTGAAATATCTCAGCTAAGCAGAGCATTTAGGAATTATGTTCTTTCTAAAAATCAACTACTGACTTGAAAAACCGTGCAAGAATGAAAGGACTATTTAAACAAAAAGAATCACCTTATTAAGCCTGTTAAAAAGTCAATTTCTCAGAGTATAAATGCCCATTCCCTCTATATACCTCATTACCAAAAGCCTTGGGGAAAAAGGTAGGCTAATGAACAAAAGCAGCAGCCCAGCCTCAAGCCAATTTCTGCATTTGGAAATGCCTATGTAACCCCTGATGAAACAGAAAGGAGGTGTGTGTGCATATCCACAAGAAAGATTCTAGCCTGATGTTTAAATTGCACTTGTAAAAGATCACGTTATTTGAATAACTCACTGTTTAGACACATCAGGCATTACTGGCTGTTCCTTTTTCCTTGCATCCACTGTCGACTCTACAGGGGTAGGTACCACAGCAGCACATGAGACTATCGACTGGTATGAGTCTTCCTGGCAAACTGCAAAGATAAAAAAAATCTCACTGTTAAAGAGGGAACTCAGTTTATATATTTTAAATCTTTAAAACAGCAAAACAAAGAAACAGTCAAGTCATACTGTGATAAGCAAAAATGCAAATGTTTAATCAGACTTCACTGTGGTCACCTGCAATGAAAACATCATTGTTATTCACATTTCCTAAAGTGCTTGCTTGGCACTTTTTTTTTTGCTATAGACTGACACTCCCAGCATTATTCACTAAGTTTCACCTAGCACAAGACCTGATGTCAGTCTACTCTAGCTCACTGGTCTGTCCAAGTCCTAAAACGATTCATATTTCCATAAATGACATCAGAATATGATGCACTTCTTTTTCCTCTTTCATCACAAAATGAAAATGAGAGTGGAAATCGTGGATGGTTTTCAGGCAAACCTCCCACCTTCAAAATTTCAGACTTTGTAAGAAAACAGATTTGAGAAAATCTGATTTGTGATTTTTTTTTTTTGTCTTCAACCATTACATCTCACTTTAATCCACAAAGGCCAAATCGAAATGGTCTAGGAATGACACCAGATATATTGACTCACACTTTCCATTCATACAAATTATTTATGTATTACTGTGCTAGATGATACAACTTAGACGATATTTAGAGCTAAAAGATGATCATGTATTTCAGCTGAGCTTCTGGCTCAATTAGCACTAATAAATGAATACCGAACAGACAACTCTCTTTGTTAAAAGCTATACATATTCTAAATTGCAAGTGTAACTAGTAATTTAGCACTTAGCAGTCACCACTCCCACTGATTTTGAAGGTATAGATTTCCTTTACAGCCAAGGTGCACCTTTATGAGCCAAATAAAAGCTGGAATTAAAAGCTGTCTGTACTGAACAAAGCACAGCAGCTTCTTATATCATACATTTATGGTACTATTATAGATCATACATAAAAACAAGAAATGTGGTGACCTACAATTTAAGCAGAAAATCACACAGTATTTTATATATATATAACATACAGAACTATTTTATAGAGTACACACATGCACATACACAGATGAAAACAGTACCTGCAAAACAATTCTCAGCAATTTGAAGCCAGAAAGAGCCTATTTTACAAGTACGTACAACATTTGTGCAAGGTTGTGACAGCTGGGAACACTGAACTGTGACATTTATCAGTGGAAAACTTGTTTCAGAAGACTGACCTACCCTCCATTCTCCACAACCATGAGCCTCCTCCCTATTGCCCACATACAGACAGCACATCTTGTTCATAGCCTATGCCCCTCTTACAAGAGGAGTAAAACTGGAGTAAGACTTCATTCATCCCGCCTTGACTGGGTCAAGAACAACCAACTCTGCTGTTTTACCCTGAGCACTCAAATTACACTCAGTGTCAATTCAGTGCACATCAGCAAGATACGCTGCACACCCAACGAACATCCCAGAGCAGTAAGTGGTGCTTTATGGCAGCCAGAGAGCAGGTTTTAAGGAACAGGTCAAAGCAGGGCTGGATATTTCTGCAAAAGTTAGAAAAGCACAAAGGTCATCTTGCTCTCAGAGCAATTCTGAGCCATTCAGCCAGCAGCACAGAGTACAGGTAGAGTACATGTAATTACATTTAAAGTTT
Source organism: Mesitornis unicolor (assembly GCF_000695765.1). NCBI lineage: Eukaryota > Metazoa > Chordata > Aves > Mesitornithiformes > Mesitornithidae > Mesitornis > Mesitornis unicolor. The sequence goes on from NW_010186186.1 coordinate 41,413, forward strand.
TTGAGGTTCTCCAGTGTTGCTTATGCTTGTACTTTTAAATACTAACATGCATGCTGTGCTAAGTGACTAAGACACATAAGATGGCCATTTCTTAAACCTTACCTTCATTTTCCTTCGGGACCTGTGCTACTCAAAACTTTGTCACTACCACAGAAACCCATCTCCAAAACCCGGTCTTACCCAAAGAGAACTTGCTATACTGCTTACAGGTACGCAAGTACAATATACATTATAGGTTTATAAGCAACAAATTATAGAGGGAACTAATGCAAAATACATTAAACTAGAGAGACCACATAAGAAAAAAAAAAATTAAGTGGTTTTTTTTCCTATTATGTTACGCGCAACCAGCAGATCGTCTACTAGCAAGATGCTATTTGGTAGGCAGCACGTAACGTACAAAATAGTATCTTCTCACTAACACCAGTGACTCAATACGTGCAAATAAGAATATTTATGTCTGTTTGACTCTTGATTGACAGTCAAAGAACTGTAGAAAAATAGGTTTGTCAAAAGGTAATTCTGATATCCAGTACCTGAATTTTAACTTGAAAAACCAATAACAAAGGAAAAGTAAAGGATGAAGCAAATATGTGTTTTTCTTTAAAACACCTGTGGCACCACTTCAATACCCAGTTACTACTTCAGAACTTGTAAAACATGTGGTGCCTATGAAAGCATCACGGGGTAGGATTTTACCTGGATAGTCACTGTCTATCAGGGCAGTAAAAAAGAAAGATAAAATAGGAAACTGCAACTAACAAAGAAGACACTGCCAGCCTCCTATCCTTTACAGGAATTTCACAAATTAATAAAACTGTGAAATCGCTTTTCTTTAATAGTCAACGCTACACAGGAGCTGTATAATCCCCTCATTTACAGCTGAAGACAACCCAGTGGTCATCCGGTGATCTGAGCTCACAGAATTTTTTATCCTCCCATTCTCGACAGTGATTCCCTTTGGTCTGGCTTCTGGAAACGCCTACAATTCCTCCTTTTTATCACAAGTCTCTGCGCACACAGTCGCAAGCCATTATGGGACAGCATAATTAACTAAAATGTCATGAAGTAGCGACAGCACCACAGCAAGTAATTTTCACCTGCTGGAGTGTATTCTCTTATTATCTGTTCATAACTTGCATTAAAATAATGAGAATGTGCTTGAATGCAGACTCTCAACTTTAACATTGATGAAGATAGGCACTGTTTTATTTAAGGAGACTGTTTTCATTTAACACTTCTCTTAAGTGTAGTTTCTTTTCCACACCTTCATTTTTTATGTATACGTGGCTTACATTCCCCCAAAAAAAGCTCATTAGTGATGTCCACGTATCATACTTGTCACAAATCCCAATCTCTTAGAACCTCAGAATATTACAAACTTCAGAATACCAAACAATTACACTAAGGGATTACCCCTTTTAACCAGAAATGCTCTCACGTGTCCAACTTGCACTTTACCAGCCAGCAAGAACATCAGAAATTCACTCTGCTCACCCAGCCCATACATCAACAGCTTGTCCATGACAACCTTACGGGAGACAGTGTTGGAAGGCTTCCTGAAGTCATCGTACACAATATCCACTGTCCCAATAAAGAAACCAATAAAGAAAATCTTTATTTTTCCCATCTATTTGGTACGTTTTTACAATGGCACACAAACATTAAGTACACGCCCTAGGTAGGGGTTCACTATCACCACACTTGCTGTTGCGTACCTCTGCAGCTGTGGACAGAACTGTAGGACGAATCCACATCAAGTAAAACGATCAGCTAATTTTATACTACTTATAGCCATTTCTAAGTTTAAGAGACTGATATTTAGTATCTCAGAATGTGTTATACACTGAATACCTTCGAAAACAATGAGTATGCAAGTCAAATGGTATTTTTCAGTACCATTGCATCTCCTTTATTCACAATTCAACCATTACGGGAACCAGCTAATAATTTACTGAAGTAATACAACTGGAGGAACATCTTTACTATGTATCATCATTAAAGAAACATTTTTCTTAGTGAAATAAAAGACACAACATACTAACTACAAGTTATACAAAGGACAACTCTACAGAAAAAGAAAACAGTCTAACTTCATATAATAAAAGATCTGTATTGCTTCTGGAAGTTGCATCATTTCTCCCCAGATTCTTCAATTCATACTTTAATGAAGCATGCAGTTTGTTTTCTTCCACTGCCAAGTGTTTTAAAAGCACCCCACATATTTATCACTAGGATTGCTGGTTTGGATTTACCCCAGTTGGTTCAAGCAGTCCCAGAACATCATTCACTATCAAAACAGATCTCTATGTCTGGAGAAGAAAAACATCAGCTTTTTCATTTTTTTCTCTGCTGTTTCTTTCAAGAACAATGGGAATGACTAATTAAACAGTCGTCTTCTACTTTCAACCAACCAGTGAGAAATTTTTAATTCCCTGAATAGCAGGACAGTAAAAAGCCTTCAACAGCTACTGAATATAATGTATCTCTCTGGAGAATAAAAAAGATTTTTAAGCTCTAGGGGTGTCATTTACAGCATCGACTTCAAATGCTGTTAATTGTACACTTCTTCCTTTCTTTTTTTATTTTTTCTTAATAGAGAAGAGAGAAAATCTGGTTATCACCACTCACTATCAAAAAAAAAATAGTGTCCCTTGACACAAGATGCACAAGATGCAAGTGATGGTTAGATTAAATTAGCAGCAAGCACTACCTGCTTAGAGAAAACAGAAGGGAAATGTTCATATGCAGTGTGCGGTGAAGCATAAGGGATTCATGACACAGGGAGACAAAAACAGTGAAGTATTTCTGGATTTAAAAAAGCTGGGCACTTGTTGTGACAATTCAAAGTATTTACACTTGTGCCTGTAAAGTTTAAAATAATCAGCTGTCATCATTCAAGAGACAGATAAAGTCTGGAAACAACTGCTGTTTCAGACCAAAAAACCGTCTGCTTTGGTAAAAACCTGGGCAACCAGCCAGGAGCGTGGAAGGTGCTCAATACTTTCCCCTGAATTATCCGCCAGCTGCCACTGTGGGAGACAGGGGCCTGAGACATGGGGGAGCAATGTCTGGATCCCAAGCGCCCAATCACACGTTTCTTTTGCTACTGAAGGCCAGAAGATAAGATTTAATTACTCCAGAGCACCAATTCTCTGTGCGGGTGTTCACATTTTTGCATATTGTTTCCTAAAGCTGGCTCTGCTATGAGGATGCTCAGGAAATGAGCTGCTCTCTGAGGCGCCTGAACAAAAGACAAGGACGAGTTACACTACTTCCTATGCAACACATAGGAAGGTTGGTTCTTCAAGTATTTTCCCAGGAAAACTGCTGACACTGGAAATATTGGTTTGGCCAAAAAGGAATTGCATTGTTTTCTGGGTAAAGGAAAGGCAAATTTATCATGGGAAACAAAAACTTCATTAAGCAAGATAGCGTCACAGAATCACACAATCACAGAACGTTAGGGATTGGAAGGGACCTCAAAAGATCATCCAGTCCAATCCCCCTGCCGGAGCAGGAACACCCAGATGAGGTTACACAGGAAGGCATCCAGGAAGGCGTCCAGGCGGGTTTTGAATGTCTCCAGAGAAGGAGACTCCACAACCTCTCTGGGCAGCCTGTTCCAGTGCTCTGTCACCCTCACTGAGAAGAAGTTTCTTCTCAAATTTAAGTGGAACCTCCTGTGTTCCAGCTTGTGCCCATTACCTCTTGTCCTATCATTCTTTGTCACCGAGAAGAGCCTGGCTCCATCCTCGTGACACTCACCCTTTAAATATTTATAAACATGAATGAGGTCTCCCCTCAGTCTCCTCTTCTGCAAACTAAAGAGACCCAGCTCCCTCAGCCGTTCCTCATAAGGGAGATGCTCCACTCTCTTAATCATCTTTGTAGCCCTACGCTGGACTCTCTCCAGCAGTTCCCTGTCCTTCTTGAACTGAGGGGCCCAGAACTGGACACAATATTCCAGATGCGGTCTCACCAGGGCAGAGTAGAGGGGGAGGAGAACCTCTCTCGATTTGGTTCAATTACCTTTTGCCATCTTTCAGGCAACTTCATGATTCTGCGCTCAAAAAAGTTCTTTTTCCACAAAAAAAAGTAGTTCCAAGAACAATTTGATATCCTCATCGGCAGTGAAGGTCTTAGCATTCAAGGCGTTTCATACGGAACAAATGGTAGTCTGATGGTGCCAGATCTGGCGAATATGGTAGAGGTGGTAACACATCACATCCAAGGTGCAACCATTTTTGATGAGCGGCCAAACTTGTGTGGGGTCTAGCATTATCATGGAGAAACACAACACCTTTGTGATTCACCAGTTCTGGACACTTCTGTTTGATGGCATCAATTATTTATCCAGTTGATGACAGCACACATGGTTTGGTTCCTTGGAAGCAATGCAAAATACACAACACCTTTGAAATCCCACCAGACTGACAGCATAACCTTCCTTTGATGAATATCTGCTTTTGAAGTGCTTTGAGCTGGTTCACCACATTTGCTCCACCATCTTTTTCATTCGTCGTCGTTGTAGACGATCCATTTGTCATCGCTGTCAAAAAGGGATCATTTTCTTCACATTTCAAGAGAGAATCGCAGATGTCAACACACTCAGTGAGATCAATTTCTTTGAGTTCCTGTGGTACCCAAATATCGAGTTTCCTAACATACCCAAGTTGCTTTAAATGGTTTTCAACATTCGATTTCTGTATGTTAAGATTAGCAGCAATCTCTCATGTCATTAAACACCAACTGGATTTGATCAATGCCTTTATTTTGTCATTATCAACTTCAATTGGCCTTCCTGAGCGTGACGCATCTTTAACATCACAATGTCCAGATCGAAATTTAGCAAACCAATTCTGACACTGACATAGTTTTAAGGTATCTTCACCATGCACATCACATCACTTTTTGAGCTTCACAGTGTTTTTTTCCTTTTTGAAAATAATACAGCAATATATGATGAAAGCGTTCCTTTTGACTTTCTATGTTGAAATCAACACCATTTACATAATTGTTAGCAAAATCGTTAGTTAAATTTCAAGACACGCATGTCCATCTAATAAAAACACACTTTTTGGCCAACCCAATAGTTTATAAGAGAGGATCTTGAAACATATTCTGTTAATTCTGGTATCTCCGGTAAGAACTGTAGTTAATCACCGTGCTCAAGCACTCCACGCTGCAAAGATGCATCCTCTCATATTCTTGATCCATTCAGCGGGTTCAAAATATAACCACTTTTTAGACTCGTCTCTTTGTCAACTGCAAACTTCACCTGCATGAAACCCAGCAAAACCAAGTGTATGATTTCAGTTCCATACTCTCTTTCCAGAAACACAACAAAATATCTTAATACTTTGTTACTAAACCCTAAAGCCCAAGGAGACGTTCAGTCTCCTTAAAGTAACACAAAAGGTCAAGGTAATTTGGGTCAAAGACATTTTTGCCCATCTACTTAAAAAAAAGAAAAGCCCAATATTAAAAAATAAAAATAAAAGGGCCTAATTTTCCGGCTGCTGATTCTAGGTTTGATGACGGTCTTTGAGAAGAAAAGGAAACTAAATGGATCTCTATTTTATTATTAGTTCAACAGTTATTCTAGGGCCTCTTGTCCCTTAGAAACAGTTACATTTCACAATATCGGCCAAATGAATACTTAAGAGAATGAGACTATATGCTCACAGTCCCCAAAGGGTTTGCTGTAATAATTCTGCAATAAAACCACAGGCCCAATTCTTAAACACAGCATAGCCACAATCAGAAATTTTGTAATAGCAACAATTACAGGCCCATTACAGCCAAATGAATTACTTTCCATCAGGTCCTTATGTTTCCTGGCTCTTTTGCAGCATTCACAAAGGCTGCACACACATCTCTGCTTTGTGCTGCCCACAGTGGCACCCAACGGCGAAGGGTGCGTACCGCGGCGTTAATCCCCAGCCAGGGAATTCTTCATACACCCCAGCAGTTCTGCAGGGATTATCTGCACCCTTGCTTTTGTATCCTATAGCATTAGCCACATGTGAAATTTGGGCCTACCGACTTATACTCTAAGAAATTAAACTGAAAGAAGCAGTGAATGCTGCTGGAGTGGGAAGGACCTCGAAAGCTCATCCAGTCCAACCCCCCTGCCAGAGCAGGATCACCAGACCAGGTCACACAGGACCGTGTTCAGGCAGGTTTTGAATGTCTCCAGATAAGGAGATTCCACAACCTCTCTGGGCAGCCTGTGCCAGTGCTCCTCACAGTAAAGAAGTTTTTCCCCATATTCATGTTGAAAAGCTGCCCTTAGTGCCGATACTGAACAGAAAGGTATGCGCAGGTCACCAAAGGACCCTAAGGAGATGGTAAGTGATGGAAATACCTTCATAAAATAACCACCTAGAGAATGATGACCCTGGTGGCCCACTTCTCACACAATTTCTGTTCAGTATCGACAGAATGACTGTAGTTCAGTCCCTGGAGAAGGACAGGGTAGCACCTTCACTCCTGTTCAGAGTCTTTTTAAGCATCCTCTCACAGGTTACAACAACTTGCAGACTTCCTTAACCAGAGGGATTGTGTCTGCATTTACTAATTCCTCATGGATTTTATAAATCTCTTCTGTTATTTCTGTGTTTGCGCAAATCTGTAGCATTCACATCCTGTAGAGTTCAAAGTTGAACTAAAGGTTGTGTGAAGAAATATTTCTATTAGCCCATTCTAAACTTGCCACCAACTAGTTTCATTTGACCCCCTCAGTTTTAGTACTGGAAAAGGCAATGCACAATTCCCTCTTCACCTTCCCCTTGAGATTTTACAGACTCCTTTTGGATCCTTTGTTAGTCATTTCTCTTACAGGCTTCGCAGTCTGCGCTTGTTCCTGTACAAAACCTGTTGCCCATCTCTGGCCCCCTCTCCACAAACAGGCACTCCTTGCTGCAGTTCCTGCAATGATGCGTCACTGTAGCAACGCCAGGAGGAACTATAACTGCATCCAAGGAAAGTTAAGTGGGTTAGTTTTTCAGCTGAAACTACTGTACACCTAAAACATTCTCAGTATATATATTTATGATTCAGACTGCTTCTAAAATACTTTCTTATTCACAGTGAGCTACTTAAAGCAAATATTGTTCCAAGCAGCCTACAGAGGAACTGAAAAAAAAACCCCAACCTTTAAATATAAAAGCATATTCTGTATCCAGTAGGTAGGTATTGCTTCTCAATAACAAAAAGCATTGCTTTAGTGCTAACACCAGGAGTCTTAAAATAACAACTAACTTTCACTAGTTTTTGGCAACACTATGGGTCAGGCTGATGTCACAGGCTTCTATTTTTCGCACTGTAGACTGTGACTTGTTTTGTGGCATGGACATGAATAAAAACCACTTGCATAAATGAGGGAAAGGTTATGAGGAAAGACTAATGAACTGAGCCCCAACAATCATGACTAATTCTGCCAAATTGCAGGAAGTCTCCTAATTGAATGGTATGAATATCCGTTAGAATAAAAAGTAGGGGCTTAGTCATTCGTCTAGGATGCATGATAATAATCACCATGAGGTCCAAATAAGTGCATCGGTTTATCCACATAAAGGCCTTGAAGATAACTGGTTAAATTAATTTCCCATAGAAAATGGCCACAGGTAGGTTCCTGGGGCGAAGGAGGCTCACCCACACCTCCTCTGCTGGTAGCACATCTGCCGTTCTTGGCCTATGATGCAAGCCTGAGCTTTCAGTCCCCTTGGTCCACCCAAATTACTAACAGAGCCACAAAGTCTAAGACTGCCTGAAGAAGCTCTCACTGGGAAATAAGAAATAAAAACACCACAGTCTTAGGCGATGAAAGAAAACAGAACAGCCAAAACCTCCACTTTTCCAGTACGAATGCAAAAGGTATTACTGAAATTGCCAATTTGAGATGGAAGCATAAAGCCATTCCCTGGTAATAGCCATAAAGTACCAGAAACTGGGAAACCTTCGCCTCTCCTCCTAAAGGACATGGAGAAAATCCCCACAGGGATTTCACCAGTCACAAGAGCTGCCTGCTTCTACGTTCCCTTTTCAGCCAAGAGAAGAATAGTTTTAATTCTGGTTTGATCACATTTGGGTTTCCATTTAAGCTGTGTGACACTGGCATCTTAAAAGGAGGAATATAAAAAGACCTGCAGGGCATTTCTGTAGGCACAATACAAGCCCCTGAAGGAATGACTACTCTAACAACAATATCCTGAACTGTCACTCACCGCAAGTAAAACTGTCAAAACTCAATAGCAAGCGTTTTCAGGACAGTAGTCTCATGGCTTCAACTATTATTCTTGGGCTAGCTGAAACAACGACTGACAGGCAAGCAAGATTAATTCATTGTTGTTTTTCTTGGATGGCTGTAGTCAGAAAAAAATTAATTTAAACAATTAATACACAGATAAACCTCCAAAAGCACAGTTTCCCAAGAGAAATTACTAAACGAAATCACCATGTCAGCTCCTCTTGCGGTTTCCAATGATAAAAGCTCACCAGGAAAATTATATGAGGTATTTTTGTTTTGCAAGAGCAGGAGGCTATTTGGCTTTCTATTATAGCCGTATTGGCACCCAGTAGCAGGAGCACAAGGTAGAGCTGCCAGCAGAGCTGTACATCTTAGTCGCAGCATGACAGCCGCTGTCAGCCTCGGTGACAAGCAACCCAGCCAGCAGTCCCTACAGCAGCACATTTGTCACAGCTACTCCCGACCCATTCCTTCTTTCACAGAAGTCGCTCATACACCGTGCGTTCAAAATTTACACCAGACATTGAACTTATTAGGGGATCCATAACAAAAATGCCCTCTCTTTTCTCAGGAAGCACAGATTCCACTTTGATTATAAAATGCAAAGAATGTATTTCACGCCTCTCTAAGGTGGATGGGTTCTTTTTTATTATTATTATTCTTTTTTAACTCTTGAGGGAGTTTTGCTGTCACTGTTTCTGTTTAGTGATTACAACTGCTACAACTCTAGAACCTTGCTTAGTTAATAACTCCAATATTTGCACATCTCCCTTCAGAAACTTAAAGATCACTATGTGCTTAACTGGTTTTGCGGTTTGGTTTTGTTCTTCTTAGGACTAAGATAGTCAAAATTGTATAAAATCAGTTTTCTGGTTATTTAATAAATCTAACAACAACATGTATAAAACAAAATCAATCTCTTCAGAAAAGAAAAATAAACATATATTGGAGAAAGTCAATTCCACCTTAGCCTTCAGACTCTGTCTGGAGCAGCTACAGACCTTACCTGGGCTAAGAGGCAGCCTGGCCCTCACACCCATACAGGATTCTACGGGAAGGCAAAGTCAACTCAAATGTCTCTGCAATCACTTAACAACCTTGTGTACAAGCAGGCACAAGCAAACATCTGGCTGCTACTCCAGCTGCAACTGCAAAGCAGTGGAGAAATGAGGAGTGTGGGTAGAGAATCACCCCCAGTCTCACCACTCAGTACTCCAGCGACAAAGGGTCAGACCGGTAATATTATGATCATCTATCAATATACCTCCAAACCAAGAGTGGAAATGGAGAGGCTTTAAGGAACAGCAGGTCCTGGGATGAGACAGAATACACCACATCTTCCTCCTGTGGGCATCTATGGCTAGGCACCAGCTAAACATGTGTGTGAAGGATAAGCACTTGTATGGTCACAAGATTTTTACTAGTATGTTGTGACAGCAAAAAAAAAGTGGACTCCAGAAGATAACTGGAATAAGAATTTCCTAGGCTGCTCACACTGCTTTTCATGCAATACCATGAAATGGTGTTCAGCAGTCAGCTAGGTGACAAGAAAGGTCAGTGGCAGTTGTGGACAAAGAATGGTAGGAAGTTTCCTGTGCCACAAAGAAAATTGGGAAACAGAAGAATCATAGACTCACAGAATGGTTTGGGTTGGAAGGGACCTTAAAGCTCATCCAGTCCAACCTCTGCCATGGGCAGGGACACCTCCCACCAGACCAGGATGCCCAAAGCCTCATCCAACCTGGCCTTGAACACTTCCAGGGAGGGGGCATCCACAACTTCCCTGGCAACCTGTGCCAGACTGGCTGGCTGTTTGTCATGCCTGGACTTGTAAAATTCTGCCCATTTACATAGCTTGCAGGTTTTGCTATGCTTTGTTTTTGTTGCACTTAATTTACTAGATTTCAAAGCCAAATGAAACTACTGTGGTCTCCTGATCTGACATATGGCAAAGGTACATGCAGTGGTTCTCCCAAAACTTAAGTATTATAGTCCTGATGCAAAACTTTGAAGAGCAGAGGTCACTGCTATGCCAGGTTCATAAGTGATCTGCTGGGTTCTTCCAATTAATGGTCAAAATAAGAGCATAATTTTTCAAATTGATTTTCAGAAATACAGACTGCTAGCCCAACATCTATTCTGGAGATAAAGCATATGCCAAGCAAAATATATGCATCTGTCTGAAAGGCAAACCAATTGATCATTACACTGACGCCTTTCACACTTCCTCGAACAGTCTCAAATATTTTCAGAAAATCACTAAGGCTTGAAATCTAACCAAGTTTTGAGGTCAATATATTTTACTTCCAAGACAAGTAAATTGAAATAGAGATGGATTACGCTCGGCAGAAAGGGTCAGGGCCAAAATGACAGGCAGGTCAGGCAAGCTTAGTGAACTTGAAGAGCCATTAAACTGGATGACTCTAACAAACAATGTTTGAGCGGAGCCCAATGCAGGATTACACCCCAAGAAACAACGAATGTGGACTATCACTACACCTATGAAGTGGAGTTTTGGTTGATAGCAAACCAGCAGCTCCATGTGCTGCCTCTGCAAAAACGTCCAACACAAGCCTTGGCTGTACCCATGTGAAATGGGTGACTCTCAAGTCACTGAAGTCAGGCTCCACTCAGTTACCATCTCACCTTCTCAAAGACGACTGAAGAGTGCATTCATTATGCTGTATGTGATCCTGGATGGGCAAAAATCCTAGACTTAATCCTCCTTAAACAAGCAGAGAAAGTTATAACAGAAGTCAAACTGTAGCTTTACGAGCAATTAAACTACTGGGGAAAAAAACAACCAAAACAAAATTGGTGGCAGTCTGTCTTCAGACATTTAAAATTAAGACCAACACCTTTCTGGAATATGCGTGTTAGTCGAGCATGTATTTTAAGGTTCATTACAAGCATAACCATGTAAAGTATAATCACTTTGCTATTTAGGACGCCAGACTCAATGAATTGAAGTCCTTATGTAGCTGTAAAAGTCACAAAAGTTGGTTACTCAAGGTCACAATAACAAGGGTGTGACATAGTTATCCTGATTTTTAAATTAGTGGTTTTAATTCTACAAATGGTCATGGCAAGCAAAATAACATTAGCATGCATAGAGGTATTTTGGAGACTGTTTTCCTCAAGAAAGTTATTTAAATAATTTTCCTCTTCCTGTAATTTTCAGATTCAATACTGACATTTACACTGCAGGTCCACAGAGCTGAACAGAGTGAAAGACGAATCATATATCAGAAAATTAAATATAAAACTACATGGTTTTCATTTCTTCCAAAAATATTTTCCTCTGCATGGTCATGCAAGACTCTGTTAACTTAACCCTGTGCTTGGCAACCATATGCAAATATGTCTGAAAACCTTCAGAGCAGGCCACCCCCGGACAGTGAAGCATCACGCAGACAGCCTGGTGCTGGAAGCAGAATTGCCAGAGCTCAGTGGTCTCCAACCAGGCCTGCATTAGATATGCTCTAAGCTCCTTAAGCACCAGAAAATTTATCAATGAGTAATTCAAGTTCCTAACATCAATCAAATAAAAAAAACTAACTTGCAAAGAAACTCAGTTGCTTGTCTTCTTGTTTCACGCGAAGTTCTTCACAGGACTCAGCCATACAAACCCCACGAACCAACGCAACACCTAAACCCAAGCCCTTACAAATTCATCAGGGTCTGATCAGATTCTACCAGTCATAACAATTGCAAAGCAAAGAATGAGTGAGTGAGTCACTTTTATTGGCAACCAGTGATTTGGAGACTAGATAGTAAGAAAATCCACATTTGCATACTATCCCTCTACCTTGATTTAAGCACCCTTCCTTTAGTTTTGGCTTTGAAAAGGAAAGAGCGCCATTTAGCGGTCAGGCAGATTTACTGCACCTTTTAATCTGAACGCACTACTGTACACTGGTAATATTAGTAAGAGAAGTGCAAATGCTGAGCAATGGCACTGTTATTAATGCTGTTGATTTTACTTGGTGAAATACTATAATTTTTTTTAGGAGGGGAAGGATAATGTTTTATTGAAAGCACGATTTGGAACCTGCATTAAATCTTTTTGTGCCTCGTCTCCCCTGATAGCAAAGAAGTACATGTCCTTTTCTCCTGCACTCCACCAGATGTTAATCTAGGCTATAGATTTTCTGAATACAGAAGAGGACATAGGGAAATTCTACAGGTGCTGGCAGGAAGAAACCTGTTCCTGAGAATAAGTCGTTATGGTCTGAAACAGCAGAAGATGTAGAGGAAATTGGAGTAAAACACACGTTACCGATTTTCACAGGATAACTCTCCAGCTGAAGATAAAAAGTAAATGGTCAAAATCACCTGGAGCTTTCTTTGGATTCAACAGCCTCAGGATTCCTGAAGCCAAGGTGAACTGGTTAAATAGAAGGAAAAAGATGAAAGCTCAATTCTCAGATTGCACCATTTGTCAAGGCAGATGAAGAGTGTTCATGAATATGGAAGACTGGTTGTGCATCTGTGAACCCAGCAGAATCTGGCCTAATGACTATTTAAATAGTGAGAACACATTCAGAGCCCCACGTCCCCCCTTCCCTTGGGAAATCTGCGATCTTTGCTTCAGATGTCATGCCAGAGGCATCTGAGGAACCAGTCAAGTACAACAGATCCTTTTGGAAGTCAGCAGAGTGCAAATGGACCAGACTTCTAGAGGTACCTAAAAATAAAGATAAACTACTTTTTTTTCTAATCCACACTGATTCTGGAGATGTCTTTAACTTACAACTAAATACAAGGGAATCTGGCCTTGTATAAGATGAGCTGTATCAGTCGGTGTCCACCGCTTGTTTCCAAGGGACACCACTTCTGTTTACTACATGTTCAAGTAGCCTGCTCCTAGAGGATGGCACACACAAACACGACATGCACACAAAAAAAGGCTCTAGAAAAACTAACTATATAACAAAGCCAGATAAATTAGCTCCTGATTTTCTAAAACATAGTGCACCTAATGGCACCGCTCCATTCTTATCCAAATTACAACAGCCGTCACCTCCACATCCCAATTTGAAATCCTGGCACTCACTGGAAGGAGTCCCACTAACTTCAAGAGCACTCTCGACACCTCTGGTCTCTTCGGAGGGAGGGTGACTAATGTGAATGCAAGTGTTTACTTTCATTTTGAAGTGCATGACCACCAATTCTGGATCCTCCTTCTGAATGGTTCTCTAAGCCGCTGCGTATAAGACGGTAATTTACTTTGCTCTCTAGTGAACAATTACGCTGTTAGCTGATTGGATTTTAAGAGCAGGCCTAAGATTAACACTTGACATTTGTTGAAAGCCCTCCAATTTAAAAACAAGAATTATTTGGAAGTTACCCAATATTTTAAATATCATGCGTATTAATCAAAATAAAACTTCACTTCTGATGGAGTCTTAAATATGAGTGTTAGGTACTGCATTTAATCTCCAGTTAATATTCAAAAGAGAGAGATCCAAAAACTGAAGGAAACATACTTAACACGTCATCCTCCTTAAAAACTCCTCTCATAATTGTCCTGTATGATTAATTTGTATCCATCACAGGATTTGAACCAGCTAGATGCTTTATATACTCAATAGCATAAAAATGCTGGAAAATCAGCTATTTAAAGTAACATTATTGCATTTGAAAGAGTAATTCCTCTTTCAGTCCAAATAAAGTTTTATAGCCCTGCAATAAATATAAATAAACCACCATCACTCAGATGTGAGTTGCCATGCATAAAACGTGCTCAAGTTACTGCCCTCAGGCCATCAGCACCCATTTAGATTTAAAAAGCAGGCAATGCATTTTCTACTCAACAAAGATTTCTCACCGTATGATTTTGGTTTTCTTTCATATGTTCAGTTTCTCTTTATTAGCTTTGGTTTCAGCATAAAATACTGTTAGGAGATACCTGCAATCCCCTGGGACTAAACACTTGACCAAGGTTTCATCTGACTACCATTTCCTGCCTGCCTTTGCACAACTGTACAAGCAAAGTGGATAGCAGTGATTATACACAGAATTGCTACCCACAGATGAGGAATGCTATGAAAAAGCAATACATTAAATTTTGATATTGATACTACTTCTAAATTCTGAGCATCTATTTTGATTTTTGGATCTACTAATGGGTTTGTTGCTGAAATGTGTTTTTAATGCAAAGTGATATATTAAACACTTTGCAACCTGTCAATGCTGAGACAGCAGAGAGACTGTTCAGTGTAACTAGCGAATGATTCCCACAGCTGTACTGTCAGTATTAATGATGTCAGGCCACAAACATGAAAGAAAGGAATGATTACTTACTTTACAAAACCATGATTCCTTCTGACAGAGCAGGAAGCAAAGATTGCACAGTAAGGTATGGTTCACTGCAGCTTCAGACAGGATATACACAGGTCCCTTGTGCCTCCCAAGGAAGGTAAAGAGTGACAGAAGGACCAGTGCTCCTCCTCAGTCCCTGGAAATTCAAGTGTGTAACAAGGAGCTGAACACTGAAAACTAAGTTTGAGTCAGGACTATTGTAGGATCAAGGTTGACCAGGAAAATCTCAACGACAAACATTTACTGTGGAGTATGTGAAACTTTCCTTCTTTAGGTAACTATTTTAACTGTTTTAGTTTATTGCAAAGGCAGCCAACAAAAGGTGCCTTTTCAGGGCAGTGGAAGTCAGGATTTCTGACTATCACTCAGAAATAAGAGCCTTCAGCTTGATGTCTGACCTCACAGCTCAAACCTGAGGGGCAGGAAGTTTTAACCACCTCTGTGGGTCACACTTACGTCGCTCTTTGTGGTTTTTCTGATGTTGGCATAGTCCTGAAGGAGCCAGAGGAGGCAGCTTGTCTTCTAGTTGCAAGAATATGTTGAGAGCAAGAGAAATGTTAGCAAACCAGAAGGAACTCAGGTGGCTGCCTCCCTCTCCTGTGCCATCAGCTTTACAGACAAGGAAATCAACAAGCTGCAAAACACCAGTCCCGATGGGAGGCTTCAGCCACCAGTTTCCTTTTAGCCTGTATTTCTGTATATGCAAACAGGAGACATTCAATTACTGCTGCTTTTCTATATAAACA
>NW_010186186.1:56767-132016 GCF_000695765.1 Mesitornis unicolor
TTCCCTTCCCAGTTACTGATTTCTTAGGAAAATGTGACCGCCTGTTTAAAATAATTTTTTTAAGCAAGGGTTTAAATCAATTTAGATCGAATATCTTAGAAATATTTCTATAGAGAAAATAAAAGTACTTCCTACAAGCTCTATTTGCAGGTAAACTATTACTGTGCTGTTAAACAGGTATTTCACAGTTTTGACTAGGGAGCTGCATTCCCTCGGGAGGTATTTGCACAGTTTAGTTACTATTATTACAATGTGAGCACGCCAAAATCCAACAGAACAGAAATTACCCTTGCATATAATTTGCAGAAATACTTTGTCACATAGGTAAATTAGCAATGCTATTAGGACAGGAATATTCAACAGCAGTAGACAACTTTAAAAATTTTCGTAGTAAAATTTACATTAACACAGCACTAACTTTGCATTTTTAGGAACCCACTAATCAGTGATGAAGAAGTAAGAAATCCACTTTAGTGGCTTATGCTGTGTACTAAGGTTCACATTCAAGTGGGCAGTTATTTCCAAAAGCTCAAGTTCTCGGTCAAAAGTGCAAATCTTGCTAACGTTAGCAAGGAAAAAAACCGCCTAAAACATGCATGCTCACTGCATTTTGTACACTGAATAAAAAGCAGCAAGCAAATGCTCATTCCTTTGGAGTGCTGTGGACTACTTTTCATGTGAACATGAAGAAAAGTTTGTAAAAGCACAAAAAAAAAGGTTCAGTCATTTATTTTCCTTATGTCTTTGATATTCATTCAATATTCAGTTAATTCAGAAACCAACTCTCAGGGCCCATACCTAATCAGCAAAGTTACTGCTAATGTCAAAAAGCATTTGACCCACTGAGGTAAAAAAAAAACCAACTACTGAACAGATGATCACACCTTAAATTTTAATTATTTTTCTAATCTTTTAAACATCTGAATTTCTTATGGGCTTCAGAAATGTACCATTGTCTCCCTGATACAGAGTGCAGGTAGCATGGAGACCCAACGCTGTAAAAAATCCCGCAGGGTCTAGCAAAGGCATAAGCAGGGCCATGACCCTGATATTTAATGGGAACAGTGGCAGAGGTACATTTTGTAGAAGAGTTTCCTGTTTAAGAATCTGATTAATCTGTATTAATTAGGTACTGGATAGAGAGGGATTATCACTCAACTTCTCAGTAACTTATGCTGATTTTACAGTGATACGACTAAATCTGTAGTTGTTTTAAGTGCAATGCTCCTTTTGAATTTTGTTTCCATTGGCATGTTTTTTTAGGCATTACCTCATTACCAGGTTGCTAATTACTGCTGAAATTAACAGCATCATGTAAGATTTTTAAATTCTATACAAGCAGGTAAAGACTAAACTTGCCGACACATAAGCAAACAAAGACAATCAGAATTACTCTGCCTGTAAGACATTCTTTGTGGTCTGGGATCACAGCTCAGGACCACAGACTTTCCCATCAGCACGTTTTGGACCTTGCCACCAACCATTGTGACAGAGGGGCTGGCAGGGAGGTGAGGATGAGGGCACAGAAGATAGGATACAATCTCTCCACATTTCATGATGTATCAGATAACCGAACCATACAAGTTTTCCCTAACACTTAGTAATTACAGTCAGGTCAGAGAAAGTTACATGAGGGATGAATATGGCCGCTTGGGATGTGTTATCTTCTTCATGGTTTTAAGTAAAAAAGTTTTGAGCATATACCATACTATAAAGGAAATATATTAACTTCTGCAAGATCTTTTCTACAAAAAGATGAGTTTCTCTTCTCTATTGCTAAGGTCTCCCAGGTAAAGACAGGAGAACGGATGAGAAGAGACACTGTTCTAATACAGAGCAGAAACTCCCAGGTTACCATGTTCTTCTGGCCTTTTTATTATAATACCTATATATAGGAATTCCCTGTACTTAAAAAATAATTTTTATGAAACTAATTATCACCTCTTTACTGAATTATATATATCTAGCTCCTTATTATCTCAAATGTAGGTAGACTACGGTCATAGGTACAGTGAGAAAGAAAATAATTAAAAATTCCCAAGTTCTACCAAAGCACACTTCTACAGTAAGTTTTCCCTGTGGCCTTAATTCACACATTTCAAGCACTTTATAGCCACTGAATTGCTGCTTTCCTTAATTCACACATCCCATTCAAGCATTTTGTAGCCACTGAATCACAGCTTTCTTTTATATCTCCATATTTCCAATCAGTGCTTTAGTTGAAACCCTGTATTTTCAAGATCATAAAAGCATATTCCATCATAAAGTAAAGAACTGTTTTTGAAGACTATTTTAAAGTCTAAGGATTTAGAAAAGTACTTAAGCATACAAGATATCACAGTGAAACTGGAAGTCCATTTTGAGTGAACCTTGAAATAACCTTTTTGAGACAAAACTGGAGTGCAGATGAAGAGGCTGGAAATGGTCATCATTCCTAAATCCATCACTGATACAGCAAAACTCCAGTCAGCAGACCAGGCACTGTGCACATGTTCTCTGAATTCCAGCTTTCCATTTTGTCTATCATGTGAAAAGGTAAAGACAGGCCCCAGTTTTTAACACAGATGTGCACTTTACTTTCCTTAGGCTGTAGGGCTTAACTGAACCAAGATTTAGTAGATCCAAAAGTTTTAAGAAATACTTAAGACAACACTTAGCACTTTTTGGACTCTGGTACACCAGCCTCCTGGGAGGTTGTATCTCACTGGAAGTCAAAGGAAGAACCCGAATATTTTTAAAAAATGAGATCTGTGCTCTGAGGTCAGTTCGGTCTTGCAATGTGAAGCACAATAATATCTTTAAAAACCAGGACACAGACCCTCAGCTGAGGAAAACTGGGATAACTGAAATTGAGCACTAATATATTACTTATAGTTTGACATGTCTGTTTAATCAGCCCTCTTGGTAGCTTCCATGTAACAGAAACAGAAACAGCCTAGTTAGCTAAAGCAGGTACATACGATAACGTAGTCCCTGTGCAAGATCAATGTCTCTTCACAGAGATAAAAAATCGGGGCGGGGGACGCTCACTCTTGCTTCCAGTGATCCTCTTAACACTAAGAGTTTTTTGGAGTAAATGTTAATTTGAATTCTAAGTAACACCCCCTGAAGCCACCATTTATTACCCAGCTCTGTAAAGGACAGTTAACACCTTAAAATGCCACAGCATTAATTATGTATATAAATCACTACACAAAGGACACACAGTTAATTTTCATCATTAATTAATTGTTTGCTGTTTTTGTTACAAAGATGCAAGGCTTAATTAAGTACCACAGGAATAGTCTTTCATGTTTTCTGACAGACACTGTCATAGATGAAAGCGTTCAGAGACTTTCTTCCTCCTCCCAATTAGGCTTACGTCCTCCACAGCCATCCTACCAATTCAAGGCACTATAACAAAGCACATGAAGAAACACCACACAGAGATACACACGACAGAAGTAGCTACCTGCAGTTGACCACATACCCCCAGAGCTCTTCCCTTAAAGCCTCCGAGACTCTATTGAGCACTCACTCAAACAGCTGAGCACTATCGAAACACTATTTATGCTGCACATAGTAGAGCTCTATCACTTATTTTCCAGCCTCTCTGAAATTTTCAGAGACTCTCAGAGAGTCTTATACAGTTGACGCTGCTGTTACAGTCAAAATTCATTGACTTTGGAGACCTATGCACTGCCAGAATCCCACCATGCACAGCGCTGTTCAGGTAATTTATTACAAGATGTTGTATCTTCTTTTGCTGTAGAGTAAAGGATAACACTGTGCAAATACCTAGTAGTAATTAATTAAAATGTAGTTTTTAGTAGCAGTAATTAATTTAAAAATAAAACAGTGAGCCACTGTTAAACCAAGGTCAGAGTGTGTCGATGTATGACAGCAGTTATGGTCCATCAGTTACTAAAACAATATTCTTAAGACGGTATAATTTGCCATACAAGCACTATGATAAAGTCTCCGATAAAACTTTCACCTTCTGACTAAAAACTTCACTTAACAGATACAACCCTCTTGCTCTGGATCATCTGGAAGGAATCTTATGTCACTGTTTTGCGAGGACTTAGCTTTTCCACGCTCTAGCTGTAACACAACTCCTTCATCTGCATCTAGATTCTCTCTTGCAACAAAGATTACAAAAACAGACACATGTAAAACAGAGGGAAATCTTTCTTATTTCAGAATATTCTTTATTTTATGATTAAGTTTAATATTTCTTTGCAGTAGTATTCATCCAGAGCAGCTGATACCAAACAGCACATGCTAAGGATTATGGCAAAGAAATCAAAATTCTGACTTCTACCACAAAAAAGGCTGCAAAGCCAAAAGCCTGACACAGACTTGCAAGAGCAATGAGTTAATGTATAGATGGTATAGATGTGGAATTTACACTGCTAAGTTACTCGTCTTCACCATTAGCCCTGGAAGAGTGCTGATGTTTCTTACCTTTCATACACTGTCCCAGGAACTCCACCTTTGTGGCATAAGCAGGAGTCTAAGCTTTCCTCCAGTCCTCAGATGGACAATTGGGTTCTGTTGCTATTTCTTTTCCATGTAAACATGTAAACACTTTGACAAACACACTTCATCTAATGACAGCAAGGCTGAGAAGAACAAGGTATTTTCTGCAAGCAACACGAGCACCACAACCAAACCACTGAAATTGGTACTACTGAAGTTTATGTTTAGGTCCCCAGTAAACAGTCATGGGTGGTCAAACACAGAAAAGGAAAGACTAAGTGCTGATCTCAAAGCACAACTCTAATTGACCAAAGCCAAACCATTCACCTTCACTGAGAGTTCTATTTAAACACCAAAAGATATAAGAGTATTTGAATTATTTTGGGGACTGCTCTATGTATTTACCAAAAGTATCAACATGACCATGAATGGAAGAGTCTCACGAGGCCCTGCATTTATTCTCAAAACGATTCTAGAGCAAATATGCTCCATTTATCAGTGAAACCTTTTTCTTTTCCCTCGTGGCGACATCAGAATGCTTAATGTAGCCTCTGGGTTTCTTTTTGGGCTAATGAATCATCGCTAATAAAAATCGGGAGCAGCTCACAGTGCTGTTGACTGAAAATCCTGTTAAGATCAAGAGAAAAATAGTCAAGTTCCTCCTTTTTATGCTCTTTCTTCCACTAATGAAGAGATCACACAAAATTTTAAGAGTCTGGACATTTAGTCTTGTAAGAAAGTGAGCAGATTAGAATCAGAATATGCAAGAGAAGCTAACTTACTGAATAAGGTGGTATTTACCTGCATGCTTTCCTACTACAATGAAGACATCATATTGCTTCACAGAAGTCAGGAATGACAACTAATACAAGGTGGTAATTGCTTGTATTTACAGCTCTGTATGTATTAAGTATAGGAGACAGAACTAAATCTCAGTGGCAATGAGGTTTAAACCATCAGTTGACAGTTAAGTTGACAGTAATATGGCAGTTTCAAGATCATCTTTTGTACTTTTACATCACATAAAAAGCAGTTTAAATAATGGTGCCTACATCCGAAAACAAAAAGTGTTTCTGATCTGTTACCCACATTAGGAGAAAAAAAAAGAAAAAAAATACATATTGGCATCTTGGATCAGTATCTGTCAAGTTTAAAACAAATGTCTGTTACAGAAAATAATAAAAAATGTGATTTTGATTAAGAATCAGGGTCACAGAGGTAAGAAACACAACAGTGGAACTCTGGGCACATCTGTTTAATTCCCTTATCTCACCATCTACTTATCCTCTGCATCACTTCAGGGATCACTCAGATCTACGAATGTCAGATCCAAACCAAAATCAGGAAAAAGCTGAAACGCGGAAAACAATCAGTTACAAGACTGGTCAGTCTTGTAACTAAGGTGATGAAAAGCTGATAGGAAACACACTGTAGGAAACATCCTGTATTGGCAGGAAAAAGGAAGAGGAAAAACAAACCAAAGAAGAGCAGGCCAGATGAGGTAAATAGCACTTTCCATCTGTAACTTCAGTGTTGTCCAGCTCCACTAGGTGAAGGGAATGCTGCTGCTGAAGTGATTATCCATGAAAGAGGTGAAGTTGGCACGTAAAATTTCAACAATAAGCTTTAGGGTTATTTGCCTACTGCTGTCAACAGGCAGTTTATAGTAGCATGATAAATTCTTTTTCAAATACATTGACTTTCACTGCAGGTATCTGGAAACAGCCCAGTAAAGAGAGGGTTGTTAGGCATAGCTGCAGATTGAGTTTATCTCATATTTAGGAATTCATCTCTATAGCTGATGAAGTTAGCAACTTAATTTGCTTTGAATTTAAAAATTAAAATTAATGGCAACAAAAGAAAACAGCTTTCAGCTCAATTTCATCATCATGAACAGGAGCTGCATACATAAACAATGAAAGTGGTCTGCCTTTTAAGATTACATAGCGAACCTGAGTCTCCAGCAATTCTTCAAATGGAATTCCCATTTCAGTCAATTATAGACTGTTTAGTCCATTGCTTTTTCAGCCTTCAAACACTACTGAGTTTAATTAATTAAACAAATAAGCAGCAGTTTCATTAATCAAGTCCACATACAAAAGCTATTGAAAAGTCAGGACAAAGGAGAAACCTTCCCAGCAACTTCAAGAGGCTTTGTGATCAGGTTCTGCAACACCACATCAACAGTGGTCTACCAGGAAAGGAAATAAAAGCCAAATAAGACAACTGAGATTCTGCAGGTATGTAGCTGTATGCAGGTGACTACGGCTTTACAACAGAACCTAACACACTTCTAACAATTCTCAAATACAACCTAGCTGTATTTGCAAGAAAGACACAGGTTAAGCCCTTAGTTTTAAGAAGCCAAGACAAAATCCACAAAACCAGCAGTAGTTCATCTGGGCAGGCATCTACACCTGGGGTTGGTTGTTCAGACCCCTTTACAGCCCGTACAGAGAAATGGGCACATCTGAAGTGTGACTCGTCCCACCTGTTCTGCATGCCTGTGTCATGACAAGTGATGGCACTTATTGGTCACCTTGAAGGCTAGTTCAGAAGTAGATGGCTAAAACTAGGCAATATGAATTTCAGCTCTGGGCAGTGACAGAGAGAAAAGCGGTGAGATGGCACTCATTGGTCACCAAATGCAGAACAGTCCTTGAAGGCTAGTTCAGAAGTAGATGGCTAAAACTAGGCAATATGAATTTCAGCCCTGGGCAGTGACAGAGAGAAAAAGGGGGAGAGAGGTTGTAGAAGTAGCAGTTTGAGGTTTCTGGGCAGTGACAGAGAGAAAAGCGGTGAGAGAGGTTGTAGAAGTAGCAGTTTGAGGTTGCCTTCACTCATGCTCTACGAGCAGTGAGAGATATTGCAGGAAAAAAGTGACAGGCCTCTGGATATCCACCTAGACGCTACGAACACCTGCTGTTAATATGCACCAAGGACTGTCCTTAAGACAGTTAAGTCCTAGAGACTCAACTTCTACCTGGATATTTAGCCAAACAAACCAAAGACTGAGTGAACAGCACCAACAGCTTACTTGGGATAGCTTACAAGATCTGGGCAGCTCTTAAATCATCTCCTGAACCACATTTTAAGGTAAACTGCCATTGATCTCAATTTGTTGTAAAATGCCAAGTTGTAAACTGCAGAGGCTCAGGAACTGATTCATTAACAGCTCACACATCTGGGGCACAGGCTCACCAACAGACACTTCTCAATATTAACTAAATCACAGAGTAAAACCATGATGAACAAGTAATGAACAATAGTAAAATATATAGAGAAAGGCATGTTTCCATACCCTTCAAAGTCGTCAAGTATGGGAAATTCCTACCCTATGTGGGCAGATACATGAAGAAAAACAAAAGTGATGTGTCTCTAGTAGAGGGAAGACTGCAATTACACATGACTAAAAGAAGAACTTAAATAATTTTAAAATTATCAATACAGCCCATGGTGTAAGAGTGACATGGAAGCAAAAGAATAAAAAAAGAGGAAGGGAAAAAAAAGGAAAAAACCTCTCAAAATTACAGTTCACATAAATGACTGACACTAATTATGACAATGACATGAAATTACAATGCATGAAGAAATATTCATCCTACAAAAATGTTTCGCATTAATATAATTAGGCTACATTCATATACCAATAATTGACAACACTTATTTCTTCCAGATAAGTGGTTTTAAATAACTTCATAGAACATACAATGAATGTAGGTTACTATGGTGATCAGTGTAATTCTGGAATAATTGGTTTATATTCTAAACAAACACGCTTGATTCTTCAACCTGAGGCTTAGAAGACATTTAGTGGCTGCTTTGAACTTCAGTTTTCCTGCCCAAAGCCCATGATGCACTGAGGAAAC
This sequence comes from Mesitornis unicolor, assembly GCF_000695765.1. NCBI lineage: Eukaryota > Metazoa > Chordata > Aves > Mesitornithiformes > Mesitornithidae > Mesitornis > Mesitornis unicolor. Next base: position 65,098 of record NW_010186186.1, read on the forward strand.
CATGACCTCCTCAAAGTGAATAATGCCTTAAAATGATGAGTACACAATGCTGAATTATGTATAAAACCAGGCCATTCTGCCCTTGATTTGCCTATATTTGAAACATACCGCAAAAAGTATCACACAATTTGCCTGCAAATCGATATGACTGCATTTATCTGATCAGTTTTCAGGCATGGTATTCCAGGCTGGGAGCTCCTCGTTGCAACACAACACATTAGGTCAGATGGTATTTAGATGTGAAGCCACTGAAAGAGCAGGAAAAACCCCTGTGACTTAGAGACTGGTTCTGTTGCCTTGACAGGACCCCTGGCTCCCTGCCCCAATGTCATGCAAGGTGGTACAGTGCCTTTTCATAAATCCGGCATAGAAAGGCAGATGCTCACCTCATTAAGTCCAACACTACTGATTGTTTCCCAGAACTATAGTGATTTTTGCTGGCTCATACAATCTATGTTTGTAGGCTGGATGAAAGATGTCAAAATATTTTTTGCACAAGTAGGGATGGTCAATTATGTGTTCTTTCAAAATGTCTGTATTTTCTTCTAGTACTGAAAGGAAGTATTTTTCCACTTCAACTAAACAGATGTTAGCAATATCATAATTAATGAATTCTATAGCAGAAGTTTCTAAACTCTCAATAGCAGTGGATACCAGGAAACAGTACAGAAGAAAAGGTCTCACAACCACAGGATCCTGAAAGTCACAAAAAAATCCAATCTATTTGGTACAGGGCATACTGGTAAGCACAGATAAATAAAATGGCTCGGTTTTGTCATGGTGGTTTAGAGCTTTTTCCACACCCCCCCCCCCAAATTTTCATTTCCAAACTGGGTTTTAAAGTAAGAATAGTTTAAGAAACAAGATTTAGGGATCTAATTCCATTAACATTGCTTGCAATGCCACAACATGTTTTGAGATTCTTTCATTTAAAATATGGATGAACATACAGAATAAACACTTGTGAAATAAATTCACTTTACATGTTGGTATAATATGTGTGACAAGAACACACCTAGAGATCTGCTGAAGGCAGAATGACAGCACAGAGCACTGGAGCCCTTAGGCCAGCCCTTGATTATCTCAGCCTGAGGATGCAGCTCTTGATGATCCCTATTCCTGACACTCCTGATCAGAATCTCCTGTTTGCTCCTATTCACTGTCAATCAAGAGACAAAGCTACCTGCAGAGCATTTGGTTTAATCACTGTCAATTTTAAAGCTATTTACTTTCTCTTTTGTTAAGAGTAAACATCACTTGCAAAATTACAGCAAAAAAAAGGTGTAACAAAACATCTCGCAAACAATCAAGTTGGTATCGGGATCTTATTTGCAAAACACTTACTTGGGAGTTATTTAAACTGCAGGGTATATTACAACACTTGGAATCACAGTATACAAACACCTGTGAAAAAAAGAATGCATCCCAACAGGATCCTTATGTAAAAGATGAATACTGATGAGCAAATAGAGTAAGGATTATACAAACAATCAGTGGCACAGATAGAAGCAGATCTCACATTTCCTGACTCGAGACTACACACTTTTCCTGTAAACTGAATGATCTATTTCTGCTTGTCCAGAGCAGGGCTATAATTCCATTACAGTTTCTGGGAAGACCATAAAACATACCAGAAAAGCAGCTGTTCAGAATACAAAACGCTAACTTATAAATGGAAAGTTAGTGTTGGTTCAATTTAAGATATTCATCAAGAATTAATATATCTTTAAATTGGTTTTACTTGTTAACATTTATACAGCCTTTACCTGTATCCAGTTTAAAAAAAGAAAAAAAAAATCAAATTTAAGAAGATAAATACTTCTCCCCTTCTCACCTACTCTTTCCTTTCTTCCTCCTCAAAACCCAGAAATCCAACTGGCAAACCTACAACATTTTTGTGTTAGTGTAATTATTGATTTCTGGACCAGAGGTCCACAGGGAATCCACAGATCTGCACAACGCCCTTGAGCGCTAGGTGCACTGTTGGGATCTCTCTGAATTGTGTGAAAGATATACGAGATCTCACATCACCAGACACTTCCCTACTGGGTACAGATGTGAAGAGGAACAAGAATCAAAGCCACTCTCTCCAAAGTCACTGGAAATAAATTCTTTCATCTGACTCAGCAGTCATCTATTTAAAGTGACAGTACTTGACTAAATTAAACCTCCCAATGATCATTTAACATCCATTTGTTTCAGTGTATGTAACACACTACATCTCTAAAGAAGCCATCAAGCCTGTATTAGAAGATACAGACCTATGAAATCCAGGTTATCCTTGACCCTCCTCAGATTCATTAGAGCCAAATCAACCCTATCACCATAAAGCACCAGGTAAAAGACCAAGGACAGTCTGATACAATAGCAAAATTAAGCTTTTTGTGTTTTTTAACTGGAGCATAATCAGATTTTTACCAGTCCGTTTGCTAGGGATACTTCCAAAAGCAAAAAGCAGTTCTGCAGTCATTTGGAAATGGAAACCTAGTTGATAACACAGATATTTCTTCAAAGTAGACCTCTTTATAAAATTACATGGAGAACACAAAACATTTGTTGCTGTTCTCAAAGCTAACGTGCATCTTAGAAAGTTTATCACTACCTTACCAATGCAAGATTTCCTCTTACCAAAAATGTTGAGGAAAAAAATCACCTAACATAAATGATGTATTGAATAGCATGCTCCCTTCTGAACTACTCTCCAAATACTCATCAAGTGCTACAGAGCATGAAGAAATCCCTGGATCACAATCACAAAACCCTGTTTGCTACATTAGCAGGAAGAGAAAACTTGAGCCTTGAAGATGAGGGAAATCCAAGGTTTTTTCCTCATTAGAAACTCTAAATAAGTTTCTCACTGTCCACGAGAACTCCCTTTTTAAAGCCTCCAGAAGACGTGAACTGCTCTTATTCCCATTTTCAAGTGACAAGCCGTAAAAGAAATAACCAGCAGTGACTCAGCAGCACGGCTCTGCCGCCACCTCAAGAATCAAGAAAACAAATTATTTTTTCAATAGGTAGCTTTACGTATTTTCAGCATGCAAGAAGTCTTGTTTCTGTAATTTCATCTCACACAAACACACTTAAATCTTCTTGGGATAGATAACATGATAACTACATGATAACTTATCCTCATTCTGAAAAATTAAGGATAAGGATTTTGAAAAAGGAAAAAAAAAAAATCCCAGGATACAGTCCAAAGCTGTACAATAAATACAGTGTGATGTTCCCTATAGTACTTGCTATGAAAAAGACAATTAGAGCTTTTGAAACTACTACCTTAAATGCTAGGGTGAAAGACTGAAAAAAACCCTAAAATACAGATAAATATTTCTAAATCCTATGCTCTGTTCAGCATACGCTGGTTATTATTAGTAAAATACTTTGGTATGCTAAAAGGCGTGAAGTTATTAGCTTATTCTTGCAATCTGGTCAGCTATAATACACAGAATGATGCAAATGAAGACAAGGAAAAAAAACACCAAACCAACAAAACCAAGAACTGAAGTAAATCTACTGAGATCATTAAAGAGCAGAAGGCCAGGTCCAGCCAAGTATGGAAAGCTGCATCAGCACACAAGAAATTACAGCTCACCACATCGCTAACAACCTAAAGAACAAGGTTATTCACAGGTCTGTTCCTTCTGTAAGTAATCTATATGTAGCCAACTTTATTTTTGCATCCATATATACCCTCTTTACTGTATGCATGCACTGCATTAAATAAAGAAGATACAGGCAGTACTTTGGTTTTTATCAAATCACAACATCTGACACTTGACCGGTGAGTGCTCCATAACTCCATAAAATCACTTTAATCAGTGTGTGATGCTTCCATAAGTGGTTTTATTACTTGTTACCTAACCAGAAGGGTAAGAAACAGGGGTTAAAGCACTTAACAGCACAGACCACGTACTCAAGTAGGAGCCAAGATGCCATTAAAACTCAGTAGATTCAGCCGCCACTTGTTGAGCCAAATCTGCTTTTCCAGAAACTGTGCTTCGATTCTGCAACAGACAAGCTCTTTCAAAATGAACTCAATTAAGTTTTTCACTGGGTTTTGACTCATTTTTCCCAGTGGAGGTATCCTAGATGTTCATATAGGTCATGTCAGAGCCGGAAAATCCTGTAAAAACCTTCTGCTCAAAAAATCTTTTGAAAATAGGTGTGGAAGAGAAGAAAGGAGGAGTATAGCTTTAGTAACCCACTGGGAAAACTTACTGGAAAATACATGCTCAAGATACAAAATTCTGAAACAAAACTGTGAGACGATGGTTTAGGTAAGAAAAATCAAATATCCGTGTTAAGAATCCTCTTATTAATCCTCAGATTAATTTAGTTATGGAGGAAGCTATATTTGTTATCAAGGCTGTCAAGAAGGACAAAGCTTCTGTTCAGGAGAAACCCAGGCTGCAGCACTTTCTAGGCTGACTTGAAGCAATTCCAGTGGAAATTGCTACAGCAATTGACACACAGCCCTACAACTTCTCCTGTTAGATGCAGAATATCAGGCACCATATTTATGCAAGAGAAACAAAATTAGTTTATTTAAGAAGAGAGGCAGTGAGGGACCTAATCCACTTCTAATCTGTTTCTACTTTATTAAAAAAACAATCTCACATCACAGCTTAAACAGGAGTCTAGTGGGTTAAAAGGCATGCTGAGATTTTAAATGAACCTCATCTAAATGAACCTTGAATAAGTTGTTTTTGCTGCAGGTTTTCTTTCTCCCTCTACATAATTGTTTTCAAGGTCTCCTTAGACTACTGAGTGTAGAAAATTGGCAGTTAGAAAAAAATCAATCTGTGTAAAGAAAATATTTATTAGGAGTAAAGTCTTCATATTACCTATTTCTACACTGCTTGGATGATTAAGAATGAGTCGGAAATGATGCCCTCATTGCTTTGGGAAAACAGCAGAGTTCGTATGGACTAAGCCTCACTAGTGATGAGTTTTTTTCTTGACAATATATTAACATTTTAATTGAAATAAGCATACTGCGCCTTGCCACCAACTCTAATTTCCCCTGCAATATAAACAAAAAAATCGGTGGTATCTTCAAATCCTTTTCTTTCATAACCATGCCTAGGACACACATTAAATTAAACAGCCACACGGAATCCCCAAATTTATTTTAGGAAAAGTAATCACTACTCATTTAATAATACCATCTTTTTTCCCCTCTAAACTATGCTGCTATCAGGACAACAATTCAGAAGAAATTAGTCCATATATTAGCTATCCATAAACTATACATTTCTTCAGCTGGGCTACAGAGTTCAGGCTCCTACCGTATCTGTTAGCAACACTGTACCTATATATACTTTCAGCCACAACATAATTATATTTAAGGCAAATCATGGCAATAGAATAGCTACAAAAATTCAGTCTCATTGGAGGCAATGTATGAACCGAGGCCAAGCTCCTAGGACTAAAATCACTTATGAATGAGCTTAAATCTGAGGTGTATGATCCCGCTGGCTTCAGTGGAGATAGTTACCTGCCTTAGGCTAAATACGCACTTAATGCTCCACTGAGATGCGTTCACAGCAAATTCTTGAAGCACCGAACAATTCCTCCTTCCCAAAGGAAAGATGTCTTTTTTCTAAGTACTCTTTGATACACTGGTAATGTATTTCCCACAAACCAGCGAACACACATATATACAAATGCTTAAGGACATGGAAGAGATCTGAATCCATAACGAACTTAAAAAAAAAAGAAATCAAAGGGATAAGTGGTAAATGTAAAACATGCTGAATCATCCTTGATACAGATAGGAAAGAATTTGAAATGAACAGTAAACGCAGTGACCTAAATCCTGATGAGATATCACAATTTCAAATATATTTTTGCAGCAATAAATATAGGGATAATTCATCCCCACACATAATTAGAAAGTAGGCTGATCTCCAAGGAGTTCTGCCAACTCCAGAATGCCTAACCTATAATTTATAAATACAACTAGTGTTATTAAATAATCATGGTGATTCAATTCTACAACATAAGAAACAAAATAGCCTATTGGGAGACAGCATTCTCCATTAGTGCATCAGTAAATTCTGGCAGACTTAACTGATGTCTCAGTTGTGTGGACTTTAAGCTTGGATGCAAGCAAGACCGACCATCTTTGACCTATGGTTTCAAAATATACCTGAATACACTGTTACCTGAAACCAAAAACTAACTGAAGGTTGAAAAGATGCGGGCCATCTGCATCGTACCTCAATATAAGACTTGAACCAAGAATGCAAAGCAGGAAGAAGCCCATCAAAAAACATTTCTTGAGTAGAAACCAAACAGAACTAGGTCAAGAAAAGGACTAAAGATGAACAAGTAAGATTGTTTTGCAAGACACCTCTAAAATGAGCTGAATCTGCAAAAGCAGTAATTGATTTTTTTAGGCTAGAGTTGCAATCATAATAAATTCAAATGTCAACTAAGGTAGCAGAAGCTTCTGCATATGCCAGGAAAGCAGAGAAAGCTTGTTAGGCAAAAAGAGAAAAAAAAAAGACATGCTAAATGTGACTGGGGGAAGCAAAACAACCTCACTTGTATTTATGAAGAAAGTTACACAACTGGAAGCGCTTTCTTAACGTTACACAATCCTGGAAATACAAGTTCTCACAGTGGAAGAAAGCAGAGCCATTTCTGTCACCACCTCAGGCCTCGCTGCGCTCCCTCTGCCACCCTTCCAGCACCTGCCACTGAGCTGAATCAACAGCTCACTATTCCTGCACGCCACGAGGAGAAACCCTCTAGAGCTTTTCTTGCAGCTTCAATACGAGCACAGGCTATTGTGAGACTGGATAGACCACGCAGAAAACCTCTCCATCACTTCTTACCCACGCTCCGTGTTTGCGATGGGGAGCAAGGGCAGCATCGCATACCCCAAGGGTGCTTGTGTTGCCAAGAGTTCCCGCTTATGACCCCTGCAGCCTGAAGCACGCGCTCCTGATTTCAGTCAACCTGTTGATTTCAATAGCGGGACAGAGTAATACTTCTGCTGGTATCTGAAAGCTGGGAGAGCTTGAAAAACACTTTCAAGCCACTTCCCGTATACAATTCTAAACCAAATTTAAAGCAACTTCATTTCAAAGTATGTTATTTTTCCCAGAAGCTAAAGGTGAGATTTTCCCACGCCATTTTTCCTTCTTACCTCTGTTCATTTCTTTTCCCCTTGCTATTTACCCCTACTATTTACCACTATTTACCAAGGATCACGGTACGAGATTCCACAAGAACTCAGTACAAGGCAATGCCTCTTGCCTGGTGAATCTCCTTCCGCAGTCAAAACCACCCCTTCCAGATGCTCAAATTACAGCCACCAGTTTGTCCCCATGAGTAACTCCACACAGCTCTGCACAGCCCGTCTGTGAATACATGTGTGCTTTGATTCAGAAGTCTCAGAAACAGCAGCTACTTGCATTTAATTTAATACATGTTGACAATACCATGGTTAAGTAACGTATCTATGTCATTCTAGGCTAAAAACCATCATTTACAAGTACATCATGTCAGTAAAGTTACATTAAGAAGAATAAAGAGTATCTTTTCCTGAACTCCCAATTCTGCAAAAGTCTCCAAAAGAGTCAAACAAACAAATTAAAAATTGAGTAGGGAAGCAAACAATGAACCTTAGAAATAGAGTTATTCCATGTTTTATTCATGGAGAAAATGTATTAGAAATACAGAGGCTTGTCAAAACTATTTTCTGTGAAATTAACTGTTTTGGGAAAAAGCACAAAAATAATATTACAATGCAGCTGTACTTTGATTTTATCTACTGCCTTCTATCTACTGCTTTTCAACCTAAAAATAAGTGCATTTTTAGAGTAAACTGCTTTTTTATAAAGAATAACTATGAGAAAAAAGATGGTCAAGTGAGGAAAATCTTCAACAGGTTAATCATATTGCCTGGGCTCTGACAGTCTGCAAAATCATAGCCATTACAATAAAGAGATGTTTATTATCAACACTGCCTTTTTTTTTTTTTTTTTAATAAGGGCTTCTCAGGCCCTAGGGCTTCCCTGGTTTCCTTAACCTTTGCAAAGACACCACTTTAATCCTTTTTTCCTAAAACAATATATGAACTGTGTTTTGGGGGCTGAAAATAGAGAGGGAAGAGAAAATTAGTGCATTATCCACCCTGTGGCCAAAAACCCCTACACTCATTTACTATCCACGTTTCTGGTTTATTTCTTACTCTCGCAGATCCAGCAGTTACTGCGTTACAAACAAAACTTGTCACTGGTTCTCAAAAGTTGTGCGTGAAGAATTAAAGCATTTAAAACCCTGAAACAGCTCAAAGAAAAGCCTTTGATTTGTCAGATATGTTGCACATTTACGTATGTACTATGACTAAGTACATACACTTACGTGCCTGCTACTTCCATGCACATACACACGGCACCACGCGCTGAGGGATGCTGCTCAGGGCTGTCGCTCCAGCGGCTCTGGGGCTGGGGAGGTCCCTCCAGAGATCAGGATGTGCTCCAGCCTCAATGGCACTGCTGGCACTTGCCCATCTGCAGCTTCAACCAGTAGCTAAAATGAGCTGATACCCCAGAGACACCCACAGACACACCAGCTGCTGTAGACAAGGCAGCTCTTAGGCAATGCACTGCCTGCAGGAATATACTGATTTTTATTTTTTTTTTCCAGTAGATGTGAAAGAATCTCAGTTTCACCACTGCCTACTGTGAAAGCGAAACTTTCCACAGAGCAAGGTTCAAGGAGCTCTAAAATTGCCCATTCATTACACTATGCTTTTGGAAGTTGAGAGACCTTCACTGGCAATCAGATCTCCACAGACTAACGCACAGTTCGGCAATTTTCTAAATATCAAACTGATAAATGCTCAGTTCTGTGAAAAAAAGGAAAACGATACGGATACCCACAGATTTTGTGTAATATCAATTTGTGCATAACCCTTGCAGACCCATCGGTACGTGTGCTCTCCATCCTGCAATAGGCCACTTGCTGCTTGCTCTCAAAACTGCATTCTGAGCATTTTCAACTGCAACCACTTTCCTTTAGATCTTAACTGGAAAGTATGATTTTCTTCTTACAGCATACTACAAAATACCACCTAAGCTATGCAGTCCAAAAGTACAGGCTACTTCTGGGGGTCTCCAAGAGGCCCAAACACTCTCAGGAAGCCCATGCACCCCTAATCTACCTCCACAGCATTTGCTACCTTTTGACCCCCCCTCCTAAAGCTGAAACTAGGCTGCAACAAACCCCAGGGCTTACTTACCCACATGGCATTTATTTGTGAATTCCTCCCTCCTCAAAGGAAGCTGGAGGTAAACACAGAAACAAAAATGGTCAAAATCCAAACAATATTAAGTATCTGAGAGAATCCTCACAGGCATGGAGAGGGGACAGCGGGCTGTCTCAACACGAGACGCTCAGGTATGAGACACACAACAATAAAGTCAAGTAATATTTTCAAGCACTACAGCAGATATGACCCAATCTTTGACGGCTCGTAGTTACAATTTTGGAGAGATTTAAAAAGTAATTTATTTTTCAGCCCAGGCTTTAGTTGATGAATACGATAGCCTTTTGCAGTATTATTTTCCTCCCATTATAAAGTAACTTGTGTTTTGCTTTGGCATTTTTTCAGAAGGAGGAAAGGTAAAAAACCAGCAGCAGACTCATCAGCAACAGCAATGGTAGTGACTGCTCTGCTTCTTGGAATGAAGAGGCACAAAATATAATTGGCCTTGAAGGACTGTAATGACTCTAGTTATTTGTCTAGCTTCATCCCAATGGTATCCTGAGTACCTCTCAAACTTCAATGCCAAATCCCCGAGACTACAGGAGTACCACTTTCTACATACAAGTAAATTAAGTGACTCGCCCATGGTAGCGCTGGAAATCTGCACCAAAGAGCCCAACTCAACCCAAGAGACTCAGACTCAAGTTTTAACTACCAGACTACCCTTTCTTTCTTTACCTAAGAGTGGATCTACAAGGATCCCAAAGATACACACTTCAAAATGTCAAAAGCCATCACTAACACTTTGCAGACACAGTTTCAGTCTGACCTTAAAGTAGGATCACCGCAGAAGCTGTACGGAAGGTGCAGTTGTTTTTATATAAACTGAGTTATGGCTGATCTGCAGAATAATTGTGAACTTGTAATTGCTCCTCTTAGTCCCTAAATCTCTTGGTTGTACTCTCAAAAAAACTACAAAACAGTATGCTCCTCTCAAGTTCTCATCACATTTCCATTTTGGCAAGACAGCCAGTCCAGATCTTCGTAAACTCACAAAGCAGGACAGAAAAGCATCACTGCTTAAACTTTACCATCTAAAAATGCAGAATTGCTTTAAATAGGACGGTATGCTTTGATTTGTCATAATGTTTATTATTACATTTACTTTCTGCCTGCAGATATTATTAAAGAAGATGTTTCATCTCAATGTATGTATAAAATCAAAGGAATGAAGAAAGGCAATATGCCTAATTTAATTACTGTCCTGGTTCTTTCAGTAAATGATGTCTGAGCACACCAATACGAATAAGGATTTGTACTAAATGTCACACTATAATTACGAAAGAGCAGGAAATGGAGATGCAGACTCTGATTCTAATTGCTCCATGATAACCATACAAATGCACCTCACTCAGAGTATTCTTTCATGACCCTGGAGTTCAGGACTGTGCTCTTCTGCCCTTCCTATGTGTTTATGAAGGAAAAACCCCTTGGCATTTAAATTATGGCCCTGATGTACTGTGATGCTGATCATCTAACTGCTCCATTTAACTGCACAGGATTTCCAAGTACATATCATTAATAAAATTTCCATCAGCCAGAAAGGAACCTAACTTATATCCACCATTTGAACACATCAGTCTTTCACCCCTCTTAATAACAACAACAAAAAAAAACCACCAAAAATACTAATTGGCTCAGGAAACTGAGTATTCTCCTTGATCCACAGAGAACGCACAGCACAGGCCAATTATTTATAATACCTCAGACAGGTTTTAAAGCCATTCTGAGGGAAGCACAGCTAGAAGCTAGTGCTACATGACTGCTGCAGCTCATCCACGAGACTTGTTTGCAGCTCAGCTTTTCAGGTAAAATACACTAGAAGAGTTTAAGGATAAAGTTAGATTGGTAGCAGTTCTGGGTTGTGGGTTTGTTTTTTTTTCCCCTCAATTAAAATGGTAATAACATTGCACCATTCGTTTACATAAGTAACAAAACAGAAGCGGGACTCTCAATTCATTACTTCTTTTCCAGAACACAGACCAGGGTGCTCCAGGATGCTGGAGGACTAACCTTCTATTAGCCTATGATTTCTATTTCGTTTCATTCCAATTTAATGCTAACTTCTCTAGTAATTACTTCTTCTTTTCCTTACTTTCAGAAATTTAAATTTCAAGACTCCTAATAACACATCTAGCCACAAGTGTGCAATGGCTATTTCTGACTAACACAAATATGCTCTTCTCATTTGATAACGCTGCCTATTCTTTCACTGCAAAGCGCATAAAAATCTCTTTCCTTCATGCCCAGTGCTCTTTCAGAAGCTGTAGATTATGACTAGAAGATGACAATTTTTATTTCATTTCCCTGGAGACCTTAAGTTACTTCATTACTTTGTCAGATTTATTAAGCAGTGCTTCAGGGGGAAATGCGTAGCTTAGCAGATTAGGTCGTTCTGAAAATACAGAAATCCCTCTGTTTCTAACTTTTTTTGCTATGGAGAAACCAGTTGCACGTGGCTCTCCACTCCACACTTGGTAGCCATGCTGGAAGTCAAGTGTATGGGTGAAATCAACTTGGCCACAGCTCCGGCTCGTGCTGCTCTCCCTTCACTCGCAGGCATTCGTTCAGTGAGCCCTTTTCCTTCGTAAACTTAAAAAATAGCATTAATTTCATCTTTTAATTGTTATTAGGATACCTCTATAGCGATGCAATTAATGTAGTAAAGTCACACATCGGTTTTTGCATGTTCATTATTAGTACTGCTTACTTTTTTATTAACTTTTTGCCCAAAATCAGTAGTGACAGCGCTACTGAGATGCTACTGAGCTAAATAATCTGTGAAGCTCCTTTCTGGCAGAGACATAGAGGTCTCTTCACTGCAACAATCTTTATTTTGCTCAAAACCTGTAAGTATTAACTGAAATGTCAGTACACATTTCAAGCAGAAAACTGAAGGGATGCTGCCCTAGTTCAACCCGATCTGTAATGTATACATCTCTAAACGTGGCATTTGGGAACAGTGAAGCTTTCAAAAGAGCTCAAGGAGTTGGGTGCCCAGTTCCAATTAAAAATCAAAATGTGTCACTGTTTTTAAACACAGAAACATAATTTGCTGCCAACTCTACATTCATGATTAAAGCGATACATTCAAATTACCCAAGTATATCTTCTCTGGTTCTAAGCAGTTGTCTGACAAAAACACTGTTGGGATCTTTTCTTCCTATTCTCAGGGCACGCAAACACCCAACGCTTGGGTTCCAACGAGCCCCATCTGAGCCACCGTAGCTGAGGAGCTGCCATTCGCTGTTTTGCTGCCAAAACAAGTACTGTAATTTATAAATACAGCACATTTCTCAAATCTCTTATTACATTTAGAAGATGTTCCACATTTCAAAAGCGAGCAAATTTATTTGTTTTGCAGTTTGTAACTACCTGTGTTAGTGACCCATTACCAGCACTGAATTTTCCTGTACTTTTTCTTTAATAGCATCTGAGTTTCAGACGCTGGTCAAAAAGAAAGACAAGAAAAACCACCAAAGGATGTTTCAGCTCAGCACTCCTACCCTCCATCAAAAAATTAATACAAATAATTAGTACATTTAATTAATAGACACAGGAGGAGCTCGAAAGCCACCACAGAATTTTCACACAGCTTGTTCATCACACTCAAAATAACTCAGCAACCACCTAATTAATATCACTGGGTCATTACACCAACACTTTAGTTTGGCCGGGTGCTGATGGCAATTGATCTGCAGGCTGTCTGGATTTAAAAGAAATACAATAAAATTTCCTAATTTTTACTTTCTAGAAAACAAGGGCACTGCATTTTTGTTGGCGAGGCTACTAATAATGTAATAATGTTACTACAAGATCAAAATCCGATATGACTGTAATTTGACAATTAAATAAATATTTTTAAGCTGTGCATCCATCTCAAAAACCAAAACAATGTTTCTACCTTGCCCTTGGACATTTGCAAGACCCATACAGTAGTCTGTCAAATCAATAGTATTTTTTATTAATTAAAAAAAATAGTGTTGTGAAGAGTACTCCAGCCCTGTTTTGGATCTAAGATTCATTAAATAAAAACTGCCTTATACAAACTCATGCCAGAGGTTAGAGCCCCCAGTTTCCAACCCCTTCACTAAGACGTGCCTCTCTGCTCACTGCTTCCAGTGCTAAGCAGACACTGTACCACAGAATTACATTTTAAACATAAAGAACACCTATTTAACAACTATTTTTCCTGTTTTTTTATTATTATTAGGTATACATCAGCAAGTGTTACATCATAAGAGTGATACTGCTACATCAGAACTTCACATGCTCATTCCTTTCAGTTCTATTAACACAAAGCTACACCAAGTACAGGCCCTTCTTTCTCAACATCCACTAACAGAAGAAAACATATATAGGGCACACAAGAGCCATTGCTACCATGTCAAAAGGCATTTTTGTCAAGTCATATATACCCTTTTTCATTCAGAAACCTTAAGCAAGTACTAAAGCACATATTACCACATCTATAGAGCTAAAAACACACTTAAAAAGCTTCTAACAGAGATGGTCTTAAGTTGGTTTGAACAAAATGTGCCCTGTTTCTGAAAGTGTTTCTTTGTTTGTTTTTTAATAGTTAAACAATATTTAGACGGATGCTAAAGTACACTTTCATATTTCCACTTTAAATTCATTTTTTTCCAGCAAATAAGACAAATAATTTCATTTTTGAAATATGCTGGGCAAAATAACTGTGCTTTACATGTGCGTTGGATCGCTCTTTACAGACAAAGGTGAGGCATTAAATCCAAAATGGCTCAAGCTCCAGCCAAAGACAAATCTCTTTGGAAAATTATAGCGAGCTGCATTATTCAAAACTGTTCAAGCCACAGCATGATGGATGTGGCTGGGGAGTCTGGGTACGCAGCTGATCAATACTGCACTCGGGAATAGCCACTGCCTTGTGTGGAGATGACATGGGCACGGGCTTCGTATTCGGTACCACAAGTATCCCCCCCGGCTCCATCAGACCACTCGCTACAAATCCCTGCTACACATGGACATCCTTGTGGGAAAAACTGGTCTTATGACACCTATGGCAAATAGCTAGGAAATTATAATACCCATACCTTTGTGAAAAGGCTATCGCTTCCTGCAGTCATGAATAAATGACAAACCTAACCATACAAAGCCAAATATTTGGTTTTTCAACAGGCCACACACAACTCACCCACATTCATGTGGACTGCTCGAATAAATTCTCCACTGCTTAGACCACAAAAGCTAAAGGTCTTCATTATACATTTGAGTAATCAATACCTGGAATCAAGTAAGTCATGTTTCACTGGGGAAAAGGAAAATGAATGAGGTTAAATTAATGCTGTCACTTTCTATAAAGCAGCAATGGTTTCCCGCTATAAAAACCACTAACTTCATTATTTTACAACAGGAAATCAACGCTGTAGCGTATTTTAAAAGTCTAATTTACTTAAAGTAATAAAAAGGCACCCCCAGGGCTCATCATGTATGTCATATTATGCTTAGTTTTAAACATTTCAGCTTAAGAACTGTATGCGAAAATCTCAGCGAATCAAGCTGATTAATAACGTGCATTTTGTATGCAGTAGAGGTCTCCACTCACCAAATACTATATAAATATTACTTTATTAAATTTCAAAGCAATTGTGTTAGGTGAGATAATAAAATGCCTGTCTTACATTCTTTATCTCGGCAACGCAGCCTTTAAAACAGAAGCAAAAGTAGTAAATTAATGCAGTAAACTCACTTACGGAGAGAAGGTCAGAAATGAGAGAGTGCCAGACTTCTAAATTGTGTTAAGAATAACAGGGCACAGAAATCTACATCCAAAGTAGGAACATCTACATGAGGTTTGTAGGTATCTCTATCTTCAATTGCACAGTTAAAGTTAGGGATATGTTTTAATTTCCAGGTACTCATCAGGGTTCACAGCTCCTTTTTGCAGGAACCCCATTTCATGAGGATGCTGCTGGAGGGCAACCAGCACCATAAGGGAAAAGCTGAGAGGGCAGAACAAGAATACAAGCAAAAAATGAGAAGGTGTAATAAATTTTAAAAAAACCAAACCCATAAACAATTAAAGAGGTAACAAATCTTTGTCTCCTCACTTCTAGCTCCGTATTTTAATTATCACAGAGTCCCACTTTCTGGAACAGTGTCTCCTTGCCTGCCAATAGGCTTCTAGCTCCTCTTTTAAAACTCACTGCTTAATGCCCATTTCTCCCAGAAATCCTTCCAACAGCATCTTTCTTTATATTCATAAATGGCCACTTAAATTATGGTAGATTAATACAATTATTTTGTTAAATTACTATTACATTCTCAAGTTCAGTGTAAAATCAAAAAGACATACCCTCACCTTAGCAAATACTGTCTTTTTCAACCACAGCACACAGAAGCAGAAGGTACTGTAAATCTGGCCTTAACTAAGAGTCTCTTAAAATCCGGAGCTCCTATTAGCAGTTAAGAGACTTTATCAATTTGCCATTAACCACCCATCATCTGTATTTATTAACTGCGGCCCTACACTTCAGAATTCCTATGTTTCAATGTTACAGCTTGCTGTACATAGCCTCCTGACCAAGGACTGGTAGTGCTGATAACTTTGACTTCCACAAGAGAATAATTTTAAGCTTTCCATGCAAAAAGCAGCATTTTTGTACTGTATTTCGTGTCATTGTTACACGGAAAATAGACACCTTCATTTTGAGAACAGATCCAGAAGCACATTTATTAACTCTCAGCTGGATACACATATCAATGTCAGATATACAGACCGCTTTCAAATGTTAGAGAAACATAAGGAACCTGTTAGGAAAGTAAACAAATCTTGCTACAAAATTGCCCAACTATGTAAAGCTGACCAAAGGCAGGGCTGAATCCTACATATGATGGAGAGCATTTACCAACAGGGAAGAGGAGGTTCATAAATCTGTATTTTGAATCTGGATTTTTGGTGAAGCAAGCCATAGGTAAACTATCAAGCTCATCATCATAAAGAAGTCTCTACAAGGAGTCCAACAAACTGGCTACTAGCAAATACTATGGAAAATCATTTACTCATCATTTTTCAGGCTGGTGACATACTGAAAGAATCAAACAGCCCCTTGGTTTAATTCAAATTCAATTAGAATAATAAATTCTACCATAACAGTACTGGCTCATCCTCAGTGTCTAATCTGTTGTCTAATTCGTTGTCTTCTCTTCTATGAAAGGGGCAATATTAAAAAAACTTTTAAAAACCATATATTGCAGCCCAATTATTTGCAATAGCTGACATCTGCATGCCAAAAAAATACAATAATTTCCAATCCAATGAGCTTATAGAAGTTTAAAGCTCTGTATTAAACTAGTTGTGTACCTTGAATGTGATCACTTGATCACTGCTGATTTCCAGTGCTTATAACACAAATTGCATCAATAATATTTGATGATGTATTTTAATTGCAGAAGTTTAGAAGAATCCTATTTAGATATGAATGGAGAGACCTACTGGAGAAAACAAACAAGCCCAAGAGTGGAAACAAGAGAATGGATTGATTTGGAATTACTAAGAAGAGTTTTGGTTGCAAAGTCTTGAACCCCAGAAGTGGGACACAGCCTAATACAGTAATCAGAAAAGCAACCTGTCAACAACATACAGATGTCAGTATCTAACTCTACGGTCTTATGTACTTCAGTGGTATGTAAATGCCAAAAGAGTGCAAAAACCAAGCTTCTTATCTCAATATCTTAACATGAATTAAGACAACGACTTACATACAACCACGTCGAACCATTTTGTGCCAGATCCTAACCCAGTATGAAGACATCAGCTTCATTTAGTGAAATTCTGTCATCTTACAGTGTGGCTCTATCCTTCCAACTCCTTCCAACTGAACGCTTCACAAACAATAGGGACAACTAGGCAAATCCTAATTTATTTTTTGCAGCCTGACTCACGACCAAAAAAACAAATCAAAGAGCTAGTATTAATAAGATAAGCATCTTTGTATTTAAAGACAACGTGTATATGCAACATGTGTCTCTGCATTACTGCTTAGAATAGAAGTGGCCACCATTCTTCAAAGGGCAATGTAGATCTTTCTGATTTGAAAGCAACTAATTTGCTCTGGATAATGAGCCAAGAGTAGAAAGATTACGTGTCATATCACATCTCCATCTTAATTACTTCTCCATCAAGCATAATGTCATTTAGGCATTATGATTTTAGCTGTTCCAGAAACTGCTTCAAATCTTTGTACCAATATACTGGATGTAACTTCTCCATCACCGCTCATTCAGTGCTTTATAAACATAAAAAAGGAGGAGAACCCAGGTGAGGGAAAGTGCAACACATTAGGGAAGTTTATTTATGGAAAATGGTTCTGCCAGTTAATTTGTTTCCAAAAGGTCCAGGAAATGAACAACTCTAAACACTGTGATTTGTAATGAAATGTAACATTTGTTTTTGAAGGTTTTTGAGCCACATTTCTTCCGCCATGAGTTGACTTTCCATAACCACTTAATAGCATTACTCAGTACTGGTTAGAAAGGGCCTTTTCTGTCCAGTTAATTTGTTGCATCCTAGCTCCCAGTAATTTAGGAAATTATGGTCATGCACATATTGCTGCTACAGCTCTCCCTGCTCTGGCTACTTTCCTTCCTACCAAATAAACCGGAACAGATGTTTTGTGCTATAAGCAGCTATTCAAACAGGTTTAAAAAGCACAATACAATGGTTAGCTAGAATTACCAGAGAGATAATTCAGATATATTCACAGAATTATCATACACAGAACATATGAAACAGCAGCATAACTCAAGCAATTTATCTGTAACCATTACTAAATTTGCAGCAAAGGAGGGACCAGAACTGAAGATGCTGCACACTGTAGGCATGTGTCTCCTAAACCCGACTTCCACGTGAGTCTGAATGAATGTGCACAATAGGTACCTACGTAGATGGATGGATGGGACGGATGGATGGAGAAAGAGGAGTCAGAACACAGCGGGTAAAAGAGAGCATGAGAATTTCTCCTGCTTAAAACGTGTCACTGCCCTAAGAGAGTATCACAACAAAGCACAAACTCAGAGCTCTACCGGTGATTAAGTACAAATCTCACCCACAGTTTAAGTCTCTCCAAACACTGTGGAGTTAGCAGGACTTTTCCTGTTCTGGACTAGGACTGTTCACTGTCCTGAATCACAGCCAAAGGAAATGCAGGATTTCCCACTGCAGGTATCACGACTCTCCAAGGCCATGTGTAATCCTGTTATAAAATCATTCCGAATGCACCGCGAGTTGACCTTGGTTATTGCTAGTAACCAACACAGCACAAAAGTGTCTTAATCCACAGTGAGAGGAAGGACCAAGCTACGCTCACATCTCAAGTCAAGGCTTCTTTATTTGAAGCATAATATTTGGGCACACACAAAATGGGATGGCAATTACTTCAGCAATGGTCCTTTTAGTAACTGCCTGGTAATCAGCAGTCATTTTAAGTCTCTAGAAAACCAAATGGGTCTGCCCTTGGTGCTGGAAATCTGTAGCTGTAAAAACCAATTCCATTTCATAAACTGACCATACGAAGTCCAAATGCAGTGTAAAGTGTATCTTCCTGTTAAATGGCAAATGCATTTAGAAAAAAGGCTACAAAATGCATACTGCTCTTCCCCTTCCAAGAAAATCACTTTTTGAAATTTCCAAGTAATTGTACTGAATACATTTACTTCATATTTATAGACTAATAATACCACATAGAAGATATTCAGTATTTATCTGACTTACCAGAACGATGGTGATGTTGCTCTTCTAGGAACTCCAAGTCAAGCATCAAGTCATCTTCATCCAATTCACAGGAACCCAAGTTATTCAAAACATCCTGATATATATTGAAAAAAAAAAGAAAGCAGCAATTAGACAGACGTGTTAACCAAAATGTCCTGCTCAAAAAAATGATCTGGGATTGGATCTGGGAAATACATTTAAGCAGGAACTACAGAAAATTTTTCTACTAATATTGGATCAGTGAGAAACTGCATGAACAACTGTGTAAGTAGAAATATATTTGTCATTATTCTCTGGTTTTATAGGATCTCTAATATTTAACAGAAAAAAACCACTAGAAACACTCCAGAACACCAACTAGATTTTTTTTTTGTACTTTTCAATGCTGGTTTAGTGTCTTTCCAAGTTTAATCATAACTTTTTATGAAGCATAAAAAGGTTATTTTTAGTACTCATAAAAGTATGAGTACTTGTTTTTCATTATATTTTGGAATTCTAAGCACTGTCTGCCCTTACCAATATCCTCTGAAGAGAGATTTACTGTTCTATTTATCCAAGGTATAAAAAGACAAATTTAGGATAAACAGGAAATTCAGGCACGAATGATCAACTCATTAATTTTTAAATATTAAGGTGGGTGGTAAAGGCTTAAATGGACAGAAAAGAAAGCCTGGCTGAAGTGCAGCTCCTTAAGTCCCCATTCCCTTTTTGTGATTCATTTTGTTTGCCAAGTTTTAACCACAGACAGATAAGGCAGGCTTATACATTGCATCCTCTGGAAAGTCAAAAGCCAAATCTACCAGTGGTATAGCAACAGGCTTCATTCTTCAGTTCATTCACAGGCAAAAAAGGTTAGTAAATAGAGGAGATGGTGGCACCCCATACATCTCACATGCTCCCAACACAAACATAACCTAGAGAACATGGGAATTCAGTGCAAAAAAGACCAGGTGATCGTCCCAAAGCATCAAGCGGTCCGTGAGATCTCTGCATAGCAATGTCCTATACAAAAAGCAGAGAAATATAATAGCAGTATAAACTAGCAGAAGCCCTCCCTGACTTCAGTACCAACCATATGTTTTTATGTTCCTTGTAATTCTTTGAAGTCTTTTCCCCCACAGTAGACACCAATTCTTATTCACGCTCACAACTGACACTTATTCAACCCTTCCTGAGTAATTATTTCTTCAAATTCTGTTTTCTACTCTTTCTCAAACAGCAGGCAGGCAACACAACGACTGTCCCTGACTTACCACCAGCACAAGAAAACCTCT
Organism: Mesitornis unicolor; assembly: GCF_000695765.1. NCBI lineage: Eukaryota > Metazoa > Chordata > Aves > Mesitornithiformes > Mesitornithidae > Mesitornis > Mesitornis unicolor. Next base: position 85,409 of record NW_010186186.1, read on the forward strand.
TCTGAAGTACAGAACCCACTGTGAACACTGTTACTGTATTTACAGATGTCAAGCATAGAAAGTGACGTCTGTCAAGTGCAGACCTCGACACAGGCAGTGAACAGCACTGGAAAATGCACATCACGTGAACATGACAGTGACTTCAAACACACACTCCCTCTGTCTTCACCCAAAGAGCTCCTGAGAAGCCTTCATCATAGCAACAGCTTCTCTCCCTCATGCTGACAAAATGTAGACATTCGACAACCAAGTTATTTATTACTATACAGTACAAAAGCATAAAAACAAAACATGAAAATGCAATACGTAGATGCATTAGATCAGGTCGCTGTACCCGACACTTATGTAGACACAAACTTTTCTAGTCTGGATTGATGCTAACACAAACTCAAACCAAAACTACTTTATTAAACTAAAAAAAAATAAAGTGTTCTGTATTAAATGAAAGTGGAAGAACACACATTGTTCAATCTTACAGATAACTTAAATCACTTCTGAATCATTGTTGGAGCCAGTGAAACACCGAAGATGGAAAATCTCATTTAGGGCTTATGTGTATCCTTTAGTACCTAAACATCTTTCAAAACAGTAGCAGCAAGACACTTCTAAAATTTGTTCTCTGTTCTTTTTCACAAATTCCAGGAGCACTGCCTGACATGACTGAAGCATCTTCAGTCCAACTGTTATTACCAGCTGTATTTCAGGAGGAGAATCAATGATTATGACAAGTTACGAGCAGATGAACGTAAGGAAACGATGTCTAAACGAAGGAAGAGTTTGGGGGTTTTTTCTCCCATTTATAAATTTACATGCTTTAATGGACTCGAGCTTGTTCAAATGGTATATTAAACTACTCAGAGGATGTACAACATACCTTGTTTATACATTGTTTTATTAAGAAAAGCACTTTGCTGACAAAGTCCAGAAGAACCCCTGCAATTTTTAAGCAACAGCTAAATGTTTTTCATGTCAGTAGAGGCAAAAGGTAAAAAGGCTGGAACCACACGTTTGTTCTTTACCTAAAAATATCATCTATATTACAGTTGACCAACTGAACCCATCTTGATATTAACACTAAGCATCCTTTGATGAGCCATACCAGTAGTAATGAGCATGTTTCGATGCTAATTGAGCATCTCCTACACCTTTTGCAGTAACTTATGCATGGTCGCAAATCTTGGGAGATTGCCCGTGAAAATGCAGTGACTCACAGCCTTCATCAAAAAACAAATTCTATTTGATTTGGAAAAAAACAAACAAGCTGCAATCTCTCCTTGCCTTCCCTTTTCTACAGCCTCTTCAGCTGCACCAACAGCAGTAGGCAAGGTAAAATGACAAAGAAAAGCTCCCCCAGGTTTTTACTTCTCAGAAGTACCTCCACCAGGGAAACAGTCTCCCCTCTGTCCCCAGGAGTTCATTTTTTCCTTATAAAGGGACAAATCAAAGAACTGGGAACAACCAAATTAAAGCAGCTACTGCCCATCATGGTGAGAACAAGGGCTTGGCAGAGAGCGCTGCTCTACCTGCCCGGGTGTCCACAGTGTCAGCTCAGCTGCTTCCCTGCTCTCATCGCCCACCTCTGCAGGTGGTGCTGTCCTCCACAGACAAAACAGAAACAAACTCATGAATGCAGAACAGCGCACTCAAACAGAGAGCGCTCCCAAGGCTGTTCCAACTGAGCATATTTTCTGAAAACATAATTAGAAAATATAGCCAAAGAAAAGGGCTCCTAGAGTGACCTGCCTAACGCCACAGCTCACTCAGCAGTGCGGCTGTGAGCGCACGCCCTCCCTCCACCCCTCTGCCTCCTCCCCAGGAATCTATGACTCTTTTGTTGCCATGACATTTAGTAACAATTGCCATTTCTTCTTAAACATAGTATCTCTTGACCCTTTCCCTCTTCTCCCCTTCACCACTGCTGCTGCATTCTTTATAGAATAATGCAATTAATTTTTTTTAAAGAAAATAAAGGCAAGAAAGAGAGAGCAAGCCCTGAAGAGCACTCAAAGCGAACAGTTTTAAGGCTCTGCTGCATAAAGAAAATAAAAAAGAAAAGAATGCTTCCATCAATTTCCCAAGAAAACATTTACTGTCTAGTTATGGTGGCATAACTTTTATTTATTTCAGGAGGCCTTAGAAACCCTTTAGAAGCCTTAAGATGAATTTCCCACTGCCGGTGTCTGCCTGACTTCTACCACCATTTTGGCTTCTTAATGGACGCTTAATTAACACAATGATGCTTTTTTCTTCGAGTTGGTCTGGAAGTCGACAATAATCTGTGAGAAGAACACGTGAAACAGACTGACTTAGTCGACCATTTGCCTATGTGTCTCAGTTTTTCCTGTTCAGACCCATTTACCTCCCACTCTTTCCACCTCTGACTTGGTGAACAACCACCGTTATTTAAACCAGTTTCTACTTAAACAAGAGTTTAACAGTGATATTTTAAATTTTCCTAATTCCGAATAAAAAGCAAAATTAAAATTAATTTGAATTTTACTAATTCAGAATAAGAAGCAGTAATTTGTACAATGGTTCAGGCTGCTTTTGATAACTGATAACAATCATAGCAGAACAGGGCACTAATTCAGGAGTCTGTCAAGGCATCGGTAACTTTTCAGTAACAATTTTAATAGTTATAATTCTTTCAGCAACAACAAGTATAAACTGCTGCTTTTCATCCAACAGCGAGGTATCTCACTCAATGTTTAAATCTGAATAGTAAGCTTACTCAGGGTTGTTGAAGGGCACTTCCTTCCTACCTTAGTTCCCTCCTTATCTCCATCTCTCTTCCCAGATTCCCTTCCTACAACCACCCAAAGGAAATCTAATGCATAACACATGAACTTTCAGTCCTTTTCCAGAAAAGTCAAGTATTTAATTATTTTTAGATCTGTTCCAGCTCAGAGTCTACAATGCTTAAAATTAGTTTGAAAGCTGGAATAAATAAAAACAGCTTTAGGAGTAAATACATATAAGGTCTCCAACATAACAGGTCTCAAATCTATTATTAGGCTTAATCAAAAAAACCAAAAATCAAATAACATATATTTATTAAGCTCTCTTTACTATGTGGTTTTTTTAATCATTGTTCCAAATAATCACATATAAATAACCAGTGAAATCACAGCTTACGGAATTACAGTATACTCCTCAAATAAATGATTACACTGGTATTCAAATGACAATAAAGCATACATATGAATATACAACTACACTAAAGCATATTATTTTGTTAAGCAATGCAATTCAATTCCAAAATGGACCTAGCAAACTCGTAGCGATTGCACAATACACATAAACAAAGCAGGGTAAATCCATGTAGAACTGAATACTTACAACTAATACGCAAAGCCAAGATGAATAACTGGGTTTAGATGACAAATCTGACCGTTTGAAACAGCCAGCAGCCAATAAATGGCACCAATCAAAAGATTAAATTCTCGATGTTTTCATACATGTTTATTCTCGACTTCTTGCTCCCCTACCATTGAAACAATAAAGTAACAGCAAGGTCCAAAAGGCAGCAGACACAGGCTCTGTCATTACCAGGACCTCTGGGGAGTTGTATACATTATTTTGTAATGTTATTCCAATCAACGTACAATCCCTGCTCAATGTGATGTTCCATGGCTTCCATTTCTTTACCTTTTCCTATGCTGGTATCTTGAGGGTAACTCAGCCCTGACAAATTTTGTTTTCCCGAGCAAGGGGATGCAGGGTTTATCTGATCAGTGCTTTCACGTATCCACACACAGGGGGCCACTGGGGCCTGGCATTTTCCAGTGTTTTTTGGGATTCTTTTACACAGGTGACTGAGATTTCATTAAGGTGTAGTGATACTGCAACAAAATCGTGACTATTCCTCGGAGATTCTTCAAGACCTTTGAGAACCTGAGGTCCAGCAAGCAACTTAATGAAGCTTCAAGGCTGAAGCACTGACATGTTTGCAATTACTCAGTTCATAAACACTGCTGTCAGACACGCATGTGGCTGAAAAGAGTACTCACAGAAGTCACCGAAAGTTAACTCAGCTTAGACGTACATTGATATAACCTTGCTATAATGAACGTGAACATATTGACCACATTTTAATCTCTAATGTATGTTTCGATCAAGCTTTGCACCTGTGCTCAGCAAACGTGCTGTTTTTCCTGGAAAGCATTTTGCCGCTGTGCTTCACCTATGCAAAATACACTGCTGCAATTCAAACCGAGCAGATGAGCTTTGGGCATGGGCATCCCTCTTTGAAACGCCGTTCGTCTTATGGTCAATGGTGCCAGCCCATGGCTTTCAGCGGCACGTTATCCTCACCAGTGCTGTTGTGTTTGGATCACTCAACACCAGCAAAGGTATCCACAACAAGCTGGCAATATCTACAGCTGTTACAGAGGGAGAAAAGCCCTTGAATGTTTGCAGTGAGAGGTGACCCTACCATGTCACCCCCATGCGTGCTGTCCCAAGGACAGGAAAGGATTAACATGGGGAGAGTGAACGTTGCTGCTGTGCATCAACATGCTATTTGCTTGTGGACTTCTGAAGGTAGGTGCCCCTTTCCTCTGTTGTCTGATCCTGACTGACACCATGGCCAGACAGGAGTGGGTCAGCTCCTGCTGCTGCCGCCAGCGTTGCTTGGGCTTTGCTGTGTGACACTTCTGTGGCTTCTGGGAGCTGTAACCAAGCAGGGGCAGAATGGACCTCGTGTGGGTGAGTGCAAAGTGAGACCTGTTAGGAGAGTCCATTCGGTATAATCACTCAGGCAAAAGGAGCATTGTCATAGACATTGATTTAATGCACAGAGAGAATCGAAAGGGCAGAACAAAAATAGGATGGGAAATGCTGCGCTTCCCTTACACAGCCAAAAGCGTGCATGCAAAACCTACGTTGAAAAATACTATGATGGATCTGAGCTCTATAGTCAGACAGTTCCCTCCACTGACAGTTTTCTGTCTTTGTTTCTTAAGGGCACATTAATTTGCAATATAAATGGATTTTTACATGTTAGCTACAGAAAAGGGTCTCACCAAATGTTACAAAATTTAATTTTTTCCTTTCTGAAGCCTCTATTTGGATAGGGAATAATGCACTTTTTGGGTGGTGCTAATCAGGACGAAAGAAGGCTTTTAAGCTGCTCTTGGTATATGAAAGGCATCCATAAGCTTTACATTTGATACAGAGATTTTGAGGCTGTTGGCAGGGATTCTGTGTTTTTAAAGATTTTTCTGTTTGCTGGGCTTCATGTACTTTCATTTTCCCTTTGAAGTGTGTGGGAGAGTGCAGAGGGGGGAAATACTTCATTATGTCCATGAATTATTCAGGTACAGTTCTAGGAGTTAACATTACTTTAAATAGCTCAAGGTCCTTCTCTTTCCTTGAGTGTATCTCAGTTTTCATTCTTATGCTGATTGTATGCCATGCTCCTTTGCTGAATACAATTTTGATGAAGTGCTATCTTTTGGCAATCTCTAGAAGTCTTTTCAGACTTGAAGTATTTAATTCTGATCTTTTCCGGCATCAGATATGCAGTGACCCTAAGCAGATACAGGTGAATTGTCTTACATGCGACTTTACCAAAGAGGCAAATTATTCTCCCTAGAGTCTGTTTTCCATGTGCTCTTGCAAAAGCATTGATCTCAAATAACCCCCCACATGTATTTCTGCAGTGAAGGAAAAAAGGAATCTATCATATTAAATACTAACGTACTCTTATCATGCAATACTAGGCTGTTTTTCTGTGAGAGATTCTATAAATCACATTTAGTACATCATTTCAGTGGGGAGGCACGAGTACTAAATCCTTATATTTTGAAAAACAAAGAACCCAATCGGGTATGAGAATCTGTATTCAGAAAATAGTTAAGAAGAGTAACACAGAGGAAGATGATCAGAAAGACATCTAGAAGACAACATGGGGAGGAAGGAAAACAAAACAGAACCCAAAGCATTTATTTAAAAAACAAGTTTTAAAAAAATTTTTAGAGTACTTCTAAAAGTATCTTTGCAAATCCAGTGACTGCTGCATAACCACTGAGACACAGGCTATTATGTTAGGGGGGAAAGCTTTAAAAGAATTATTCCTTTGGGTTTTACCCTTTCCTGATATAGTCTAAAGTGGCAGTGAGGTAGGACTACAGATTCTTGAGGAGAAATGCATCTGTATACAACATAGGTGACGATGAAGAATGGTGGCAGATTTGCAATGAAGTACAGGAAAACATGCGAGCAACAAAACCCAAAAAAACCCAGCAAGATGACAACAAAGATGGTATAACAGGCAGGGAGGGCGCATGGTAGAATCGCAACTAGTCCTGGTCCCAAAAATAAGATGACCTATAGGAAAGGCAGACAGGGTCTCCTCCCTTTCATTTTGAGGAGGAGGTTGAGAAACACAAAACCATCAAGGAAGACCAAGCAAAGGAGGAAGCAGCAGCACACATTTTGGCTCCAGTTTCCAACAGCTGAGTGCAGGAGCTTGGACCCCACAGTCTCCAGTGAGGGCAACCACCACCACCAGTACCCACACCCCAGCAAAACTGGCCTTGTTCGTAAGACTCCTTAACAGTCCCATCGCAGCCATGGATCAGTTCCTGAGAAAGCCAATAAAGCCAGCAATCATCTAACCTTGAATTAACTATCGAGCAGTAGAATATCAACAGAAAAGCAGCATTTTAAATGTCCGCAAGCTTCTGTGCACCAGAAAGCTTGAGATTTGAGTCTGTGAATAAAAGAAAAAACAATACCACTTCAGCCAGAGAGGCACTTTGCTGACTGCCATTCTTTCCAATAATTCTAGAGCACTCAGATTCACTTTGGTTGTAAAAAGAATCAAGACAATTGCATTTTTTTGTGTTCAAAACAAAAAAGGTGTATATGTTTTTCGTACATCAATCTATACTTTCATTAATGGAATTGTAGAAAAAAATATTCCATTAAAGAAGCATGAAAATACAGCAAAGAACTGCAATAAAGCTTAAAATGACCAAATAAAACTTTCTTTAATAGATTTTTTTTCCCCCCTCACTCATACATACATATGCTTTCCTCCCAGCAGAGGGATACATCTGCAACACATAATGTGCTTTGTGGATTAGTTAATGTTTTTACAGTTTTTGTAATAGGCAACGTGCTATGCAAGCGTTCTAGCGCAGTCATTACCATCCTGTAGCTTAGGGAAACTTTTCTGCATCTCCTGTGCCAGATTTTCCTGCCAAACACAGAAAAAGTTCCTCGAGTATCTCTATATAGGACATAATTTAGACCATTCTGTAAAACTTATTTGTATATACCTCAGAGACATAACAGGTTATTCAACACACAGATTGGTAAATTTTTCCAAACTCACTCAAATTAAACACATAACTTATAACTAAACTATCTGGCAATTGAAACTTCGGCAACTAGAAAATTTTGGCTGTGTCCTGGCAGCATCCAAGTCAAAGCTTCAGCCAATATTTAAAGGGTCAAAAATTGCTTTATGACACCTAATCAATCTTCAGTTTCATTTTTGCCTTTTCTTGGCTAGTAGTACACAAAAACGAGAGGAAAAAAAAAAGATATAACCATACAGCTAGTGAGGAGCTGGCTGCCAAAGAAGAGGACTAACATTGCTTAGCATATGTTTTCAGTATTTGTGAGAAGCGATGCGGTAAAAGGTATGGGTATGGTACGAAGCTCAAGAACCGACCGATTCTTCTTGCAAATAACCACTTCCCAAAATGTCACAGTTCTGCTTGTATCATCTACACTGTTGGGGTCTGCACTTTCGGATGCCAAATAAAGATACTCTATTTTACGGCTTGAGCATTATTTTATTTCTAAGAAAAAACTACAAAGTCGCTACATATGAAAAACTCAAAACTCTCCTAGAGGTACAATTAAATAAATAAAATATTTTTGTCTAGTAACAGCAAAATTTAATACTTTTTTCCTCCCAGTATTATTATAAGGCAATTCAAGATTGAACCTTCTGTATCTAATTCTAATTTGCAGCCTATGATATTGGTGATAAATCACTAAAAAGTGAGCCCTATAAATGAAACCACAAGTGACCCTTTACTACAGCATCGTTAATGCAATATCATAATAGATATGCTTTTGCTAATATTATTTGAATCCTTTCTGTTTCCATGGTAACTCTGGCCTACGGCTGCTCTGGTAAACAGGGTTTTAAATCACTCTTTGAGAAAGGCTTCTGCTCAAATGTCATTTTTCCACTCGTGCATACTTTTCCTTACTTTCTTTCTTTTGTTTTGTTTTTCTTTTTTTTTTGTGGTTTGTCTTTCTGGGTTTGGTTTGGTTTGGTTTTTTAACCACAAAAAATGTCATGGCAATTCCTGGTCCAGAATACCAGGTTTTGGTTATTGCAGCTGAGCGAATTGGCAGTGAACTGGGAACCTGAAGCAAGGCAACCTGTAACAAGCTTTGACTAACATCAGTAATACAAAATACAATATTCCATCCTGGAGAGGTATCTATGTCTCACAGAGACCAAGAAACAACCACCCCTTGCTGGAAATTCTGTAATACATACATTTTACAGGCTTTGTTACTTCTCCTCTGTAGTTTCTAAACTCTTTGATGCTTAAAATAACAACCTATTTCAGTATCCACTTGCACATTGTCTTCTAACAAATACTCGGCCCCCTAGGCATCAGCATGGAATAACAGCATGAATGCCTATGAAATGGTGTTCAATTCTTGCCCATGATTTACACAGGTGGTGCTTAAACTAAACAGAAAAATCTGATTTGTCAGACATGCTCAGGTTAAGAAGAGAACAGTATATTACTACCCGGCTGTTATGTCCAAATTCAGAGACACCCAAACCTGTACATTCAGCTGCCAGTCACGCTGCCAACCACAGCTGGGGATAACCAACAGAATCTGGTTGTGTCACAGCATTTATGTCTGTCCTCCTCCCCAAAAAATATCAGGTTTTGATGGTGTCAGTATGCCATTAACAGGATGAGCTCCTTGTAGGAGCAGGGTGGAAATACCCGAGAGCACAACGCTCTTGGAGAGGTGTAACAACGCTTGAACTTAAGGCCAGGGCAGATTTTTAGGCTGCTCCTTAATCTTTTGGGCACTCCTGTCTGTTCAGCCTACCCCAACAATAGCGTTACAGAGCTCAGTGAAGAAACTGATTCTCTTTGTAAGGCAATGAGTTCACAGTCCATTTTCAGTACAACATAACCCTTAATAATGTTAATCGGATCACAAACTGCTACTTGCTGGCAGGGCATCCAATCCCTCAATAATTTCCAGAGTCAATAAAGCTGTTAACAAATCAGACTGATGTCAGGTTTATCAGATCAAGAAAATGTAATTGCTGATGCATTCTAGCCAGCGAAAGCTCAAATAATAATGTTACATATAACATATACTGGATAGACATGTATATACTAGATAGACATGTATATACTAGATAGACATGTATATGGAGCCCAAATAATGTTATACACATATTATAGAGATTGGATCAGTGTCTGGTTCTTCAGAAGAAAACAGTATTCTAAAAACCAATGTACAGGATTTGTCACAAAGCAAAGCACAAAACCTGCTCTTCTCTCTGCTCATGGCTCTTTTACCCACAGTTCTGTTTCCATTTATTTCTGTTCACTGTGCGGCTTAGCAGTTTAAATGGCATCTGCAATACTTCTTTGACAGTTCCCATCCTTCCTATAAATGTAACAGAAAGTACGTGCACATAATAAAGAAAAGTGAAGACAAAGCGTATTTTTTTGTTTAAAAGGGCAATGAATGAAAATACACACTCACTTAATCAGCACCTTACTTGTTAAAGGCTCTCTGGTTTGCCATTAAAGATCATATATCTCGCCACAGCATTCTTCATCCTGAGCACATGAAAAGTCTGCTATCTGAACAGGAGGGGATGGGCAACGTGTTCTGCTGACAAGTTAGACACCAGACCTGAGACAGTCAGGAACGACTCGGAAAGTACTCCAAAGACCTTTTCCACTAATCAACATCTATGCAACTTCAGGACAGAGAGCAATTGAAACTCTTTGAGGTCATGGTGACACTGTCAGAAACTTTCTTAAATCCTTACCAAAAAAGACTGTCATTATAATGATTTTTCACTTGCCATTAATTCCCAGCTGCCTAATTTAGCAGGGTGGAAAGTAGTCCCCCTAGTACTAATTGGAATAAATTTTTAATTTAATAGTCTAATACGCTCCAGTTTTGGGTTTTTTTCCCTTTCAGCGAATCAATGCTCTCATTATTTGTTAACGGCGAGGTGCTCAGGGCATTCTGTGAAAAGGCCTAAAATAAGATAGCAGTCTGGGTCAAAAGTCTAGGTTTAAGAAGAATCGGCAATACATACCTCACAGGGTAGATTTCTGTAGCACAATTATGATTTCCTTTCAGAAAGGGGTAAAACAGAGTCTTCTGCTTTGAATAGAACAGTGACATTTATAGGTTCAGTTACCAAAACGTTGCTGTTTCATTCCCACTCTAAACAGGCAGCAACACAAAAAGCCAGACTTGCTCAGTACTAAGAACAGCTTTGTATCCCGTAATGTGAATAACCTGGATCCTCATGGACCAAGCTTCAGAAGGACCATCAAAATAAACACATCCAGAGAATACTTAACATAAAATATTATTCAGCATATAACAACACATAACCTTAATGCTCAGTTTTATGCTAAGAAGAACTCGGACTCCAAAATTAAGAGATCTGTGCTCAATGACTATGTAGTCAAGACCTTACAGAAAAACCTGAAGTAATACACCATAGATATTTACTGTCTTAGCAATGGCAGATTGCCACTATTTTCAAACATTTACTAGAATAAGGAAGCACTTGTACTATATTTCTCAGTACAGTACTTCTATAGTACTTGTACTATACCAATAGTGATGATAAAACTACTCGATTTCCCATTGTTGCCTTGATTGTCACGCAGATTCAAGCCTCACATCAGTCAACAGGTTCTAATAATACTTTCTACAAGGACTAGCAGACATCTTCACACATACAAAATAGGGTGACATGTTCTTTCTTGGTCAATATCCCTATTTTTAAGATGCTTTTCTGCATATACGTGCCTTCTGTAGCTGCCGTTACTTTTAGGGTATAATAAAAGGAAAGCACAGAGGTAAAGAGGTTTTAAAACTATGCAGTAGAATCTACATAAAGATTAGATGTTACTGGATGTGCTGAGCAAAGGAAATCTCATCAAAGATCAAAGCCCATACCTTCTACAGGCTTAATTCCGTATGTATAGATTGCGTTATGCCAAAAATTAGTTTTCGTTTTCTTACTACTTATTGGATTCATAAAGCAAATACAGTCATTATGATACTGCCAGCACACATAAATGTCGTTCTGGTGTTCAGTACTGTTATCCCCAGCTCTGCATGGAAGGTTGATGCCATCCCAGTGTCTCAGTACAAACGTTTTTTGTTCTTTGCCCAGGGAATTTTGAACCTCTTCACTACTTTAATACCAGTATTAACTGAACTGGTCAGAAAGATGGCAGTCTTAAAGGCAAAATGTAGAAGCTAAGCATTAACAGGTATCTGGAAATGAAAGAGTGAGATTCAAGCAGTGCATCTGCTATGAGCAAAAGTGTTGTACTAACTCACACCTTACAATGGCGGGTATGAAATACACTTTTTTCTCAACCGCAGGAAGTTTCAGCTGAACCCTACATCCTTCTGGGATACTGACATTGATCCATCGATCGCAAAACATAAATCCCCTTGTAAGTCAGGTTTCCCTAGTTCCAGTGCTCATAAAACTTGCTTGCTACACTATTGAACAGTGGATATTCTATGATTACTTTCCATACACTAATTAATACAGACCAACTCAATGTCCTATTGTTTTTAGGAGAGAAATCAGAGACAGGCGAAATTATTCCACAGAATGAGATGGCTGCACTGCTGGGACCGGGACACAGAGTCTTTTGGTTCTGCTCCTCCCTTTTTCAGCCATATCAGGCAATTGCTTAATTTTATTGTATCATAATTTGAGCAAACATATAGTGAGACTGACCAAAAAAGAGAGATGCATCTCTTAATTTGCCAGAGCTTTTTAAATAAATTTGTCAGTGTTGCCATATCAGCTGCTAAACCTGCATGTCCATCCTTAGAGCTCCTGAAAAATGAGCGTGTACCAGCATAATCACAGGTAGCCTCTGGCACCAACAGAAGGGAGAAGTTTTTCTTCTAAATCTTCTTCTCTAAATCTGTATTTCTTTCAGACAGGTGAGCATCCTAAGCTGTTAGAAAACTATATACAAATTATTGTAGTTAGAAATTTACTGAGTTAAAGATCAGAAGTAAACGCTACAGTTGTATTATTTATAAGCATGTGATAGTTGAAAGTGACTGAGGAATAGCATGTTCCTTCAATACAGCCAAACACATACAATACAGGACATCCGTTCAGCTGCTTCAGCAGCACCATCACCACAAACACACGATTTCAGAATCTTCCTCCCTGCTGACTCACCATTGAACAGAGTCCATTTAAAGACGACAGTACTAAAAGATGTAAGGAATGGTCCCGAGAGATGACCTTCAAGCTATGACTTGAACCTCTTAAAACAGCTGTGTCACATACACACAACAGCCCTGTTGCCCAACTGGCAGAGATTTAGGAGTGCAAGAGGCAGATGTTTGAAAGCATTGGGCTAGAACACTAAAAAACAACCCCCCCAAAAACATCAACCCAAACAAACCATACCCACTTACAACTATAAGCACATTGAACTAACTTCAGTTTTCATCTGTTCTTTTAGGGGATGGGAAAGAAAACAACAATCAAAACTTCATTTTCCTTCTCCCGGTCACTACCTGGGCAGTACTTCATGACAGGTGTGTTGAGCTCCCACTCTCAGCCCCAGTCCTGCACTCCAGCCCCATGGCCAGTGCCCTTCTGCACTTCAAATAATTTCATTTTCCAAGCACTATCTATCTACAAAAGTAAAACATGACACTAAAGATGGCATTTATCAAATACAAAGCAGAGAAAAGCTACCAATACACATGTATTTGCCATGTAGAAAATAGGTCTCCAAAATTGACTATTCTTACCATTTTAGAAGGTTACATTAATAGACCTATGATTTGTGGGCCATAAAAATCCAGGATTCAGACTTACACCTCTGAATTTTTCCCAGTGGAAGATGCACTTGCATTGATGAAAGTAGCATTCTTAAGTGCCCAAGAAAAAAAGCAGATTTCATGGCTATTAGGAAAAAAAAAAAAAGCAGGTGATAATCTGCTTTTACTGAACAACACTGCTTTAAAAACAAAAAAGCATTTGCAGGGAAAACAGTGCCAGTATATTATTTGCTTTGTTACATAGCTTATAAAAGCCTTCTGACTGACTATAACTACTATTAAATTTGCATCTTTATCTTGTTTGGATATGAAACAAGGAAAAAAGACAACTTTACAGCTGACTGTATTTTGCTTAATTCTTTTGGGTTTGATGAAGCTGTAAACCAGAAGAACTCCTAACATTACACCTGAAAGGCTGCATAACCTAAAGGAGCATCAGTCAACTGAGAAACTGAGAGCTTTGATACACTTTCTGCTTCATCACATCACATAATCACTTCAACCTGAAGGTACTGCCTCCACTCCTACTCCATGTCTGTCTAGCTTATTCAAATAGTACCTCTCAGGACAAGTGACTCTGTAATTGATTTTTTTCCACTCAAATTCAGCAGGGGCAGCCGGGGAGATCAGAAACCCCAACTCTCTGCTCCATCCCTCCGCAACCTTATGAGGACACATGGATCCAGTTTGCAGTTCTGAACTTCCAGAATTTACCACTAGAAGTGTTAAAATAAATGTCTTTACGGTAATTTATCTTAACAGTCTGTGACGTAAACTTTTGCGACCCAGCAGCAGTCACACATCATATTCTGCTCTCCCAGCCAGAAAAGGAGCCAGGTGGAAAATGGAGAGCTGTAACTGCCTCAGCCATAATTGCTTCTTGCACTTGCAGCATCCGATGCCTACGCAGAACGCTAAGCTTGTCTTTCAATCAATGTCTTTATGCCACTGTTCGGATACTAAAAAACCAGAAATAATTACTATTTAGTGCAAGAAATTCTTGAGATATCTTTACTTTTTTTTTCCTCGCATGGTGTCACATTGCATGAAATTTAGGTCTTTGTGTACAATGTCTGAGTGCTATTAAATCATTTTTTACTTAAATGTCTCGAGACCATTTACAGTAGATAGGGAACCAAGCCTAACCTCTGTTACACAGCAATACAGCAGGATTTTATTTTCCTTTCCACATAGTACTTGCATTGCTACAGCACCACAACTCTGAACAACTGAATACTCCAACTCTGCTACTCAAAATGCTGCAAAATACTTTTCCAGCCCCCTGCTGCTTACAGCGGCAGAGTGAAAGTGTGCAGAGCTGGCCCGTCCATCGCAGCACTCAAAGTATTTCTCCACATCGCAAGGAGAATCACTCAGCCCATCAGCTGCCCAGCACCTTTAGGCATGTGTTCCCCATCTCTTCCCCACTCCACGTGACTCTGAAGTTGGAGCTTGGCGTCTGACCATGCAGAGCTTCAACATAAGGATTTGACTTGCCATGGTCATTTACCTGTCAGGCTTTTTTTACTGCTGAGCGACCTCAGATACCACCAATCCCAAGGACAATGCGCTGCCAACATCATAGCATCGCAGGGTTGCTGCTCCCTGGCGATGGCAATGGCTTCACCAGAAATAAAAGCTCAAAGAGGCTTCCTTGCCACCGGCCTCACCTGCAGAGAAACCGGAGCACTTTGCTTGCTTTCCTCCTGAGGCCTCAACACGTTTTCCTACGCTGCAGAGTGGCACGCTTCTCCTAAACGCTTCCAAAATATTATCGCACCGTTATTTGTATAAAATAAGGAAAACATAATTTATGTTTTAATCAAAAGGCTTCGCTATCATACTACACAAGAAATCAAGCAGCCTTCTGCTCCGAAGCAAAGGTACATTTTGCATCAGCCTTCACCGTTGCAAAGAAGCCTACTGCCACCGAGTGGCCAAGAGGAAAAACAAATCTCCTGGTGAAATGCACTGAGTCTGCAGAAAGATCCTAATTTTGATGCATTTCCCAAAAGAATGACTTTGAATTGCAGTTGGCGGTCTGTTTGTGTTAAGAAAATAAGGTGATCAAAAATTAATTTCTAGGTACAACAATCAGCAGACATCTTCCTGCGTCTCTGAAAGAGACAAATGGAGTATTGATGTCGCAGCATAATTGTCTTCAATTTTTGCCTCAGGGTTCTGCATCATAAATTTAAACTATAATGGAAAGGTATACGAATTTAAATATTAATGCTACTTCAAGATGTGCTAATTTAAGAAGCACATCATTATTGCTATTATCAGTGGCAGACCTGAGAGCTCTCTGGCATACTTTTAAGTTAACTTTGTGTGCAGGAGTTCCAAACTGCATTCTCTGTTATATCTGGATTTAAACCAAACACATATGTGCTTTATTTTCAAACTAAAAGTAACGGGATGCTATGGGACTGCCCCTTACATATACACTTTATATTTCAAATTTTCACCTGAATAAAAGAAATGTTTTTAAAAAGTAAATTTTAAAAAAATTATACCAGTTTTTTTGTAAATACTCAGAACAAAGTCCCACTTAAAAAGCAAAAAGCACTTCACATGCTTGCCAATCACTTGTCGCACTGCTTATTTCTTCACAGGCACTCTTAAACTGGGCATAATCTCGTTACAGGACTGTGGCCCGCTCCTGGTGATTTGAAGATACTCTGAAAGAAGACACTGCAAGCTCTTCAGGTGTGACTTGTCATTTTGTCTTACTGATATTTAAAAAATGAGTCTAACAAGAACAACTTCCTGTATCCAGATACATTATATCATATGGACATGCATTATACCACATAGTCTAAATTTCTCTGTTCCATTGTCAACAAAAATAACTCCTCAGGACAGTGAACAGTCTTCTGCTTTACACGATACACGGTACTAGAAACACTAACAGTTTCTACTGCTAGCTGCTGGTTTCAATTCAAGCACAAAGCAAAGAAAAATTATGTCTTCAGATTCATTTTTGCACATCTGAAACTCCTTCCACTCAGCTCAGAGAAAATAACAGCTTCTGACATAAGCAATCTTGCTGTACTCTAAGTCAGCAAAGGGCAAAAAGAAAAGTTGCTAAAGACTGCATTTATTTTTTTGAATACTGGGAGGCAGTTAAATTCCATATCAAGACACATCTATTCATAGACTGTCTATGCACTCAGAAAAGAACTCCTAATTTAATCTCTCCCGTCTGGCTAAATAATCTTTGCTGCTTTTAGCTGCTAATACAGCCCTTAACATGATGTGATACAAATGGAAGTAAAAGAAAAAGCTAAGAGCAGCCGGCCCTTAGTGCTGAGGAGGTCAAGGAAGAAGTCAAAACCGGGTTCCTCATCGCAGTGTGTGGCACACGGACAAAAGGAAACAGAGACATACATTGAAACCAGAGGTCCAGATTGGATATACATCGCTGCTTACTGCATGCAATAATTTCCAGTACTGATAAGGTAATGATTAGACTTCCTTTCACAGACATTCTTGTATTAAATACGTGTTCAAGCAGAGGTTCCCATTTATAGAAGCCCAGAGACTTTCGTAATTTATTAGGGCAAGTTAGATGGGATTTCTTACCAAATAAGGTTGCCCTCTCAATGACCTCCAAGAAAGAGTCTGCAGTCTTCTGGATATCAAATACTCATTCTTTCACTTACTATCATCAGTCTTTATATGCTACTTTTTTTTTTAAATCATCAATTGCATTGTAT
The DNA here is from genome assembly GCF_000695765.1 of Mesitornis unicolor. Lineage (NCBI taxonomy): Eukaryota > Metazoa > Chordata > Aves > Mesitornithiformes > Mesitornithidae > Mesitornis > Mesitornis unicolor. Next base: position 102,226 of record NW_010186186.1, read on the forward strand.
GTTTTGAAATAAGACAAACACTTCCTTACCTACCTGTGTGTAAAGCCTGCAAAAACTTGACTTCCAGTTAGGAAGCTACTGAACCTTCTTGGTTCCCAGCTATGGCTGAGGGTCAATATAAAGCAATCAAATACAGATGAAAAGTAGCTATTTCCCTGAGGACACTGTGCAGAAGGAGAGGTTCATTCACACAACACTGAAATAAGCAACGAAAACGTCTTCTCCATTGTCTGGTGGTTTGATGTACAGAATATTTCTCTCTGACTGTGAAAAAAGTCTCCTTTCCAGACTTAGAATTCCAAAAATATGAGTTACAAAATTACTTTGTGACACCACGGTTTCTTACTATACTGCTGCTGAAGGAAAATTTCAAACCCATTTGCATCTGCTGATACAGTATCGTAGGATTATGTTTTATGCTGACAGATAAGGGAGTCATTACCACTACTACATTTTAAGAATAAAAGTTAGCAAAAAAAATAAAGATGATAGGTTTTTGTAATTCATTTTGAAGCTTGATTTCAGTCTCTGGACAGTAAATTCTAATGAACAGCAAAACTTTCTATGTGAGATCCAAGTAATCTGCGGCCTACCCACAAGTATATTCAAGAGCTCGTATTGTAAGTCTACAATGTAGTAGGTGCTCTGCAAATTTATCTGAAGGTGATTTAGTGACACGAAGCGACTTGCTCATTTCTTGCACAACAACTCATTGAATCAGCTGTCTGGAAAAAGAAAGCAGTCACGAGTTTACATGCAGTGTCCCCCAGAGTGTCCTGCCATTCCACAGGTTGGCAAATTAATCAAACACCGTCCCAAGAACACAACTTTCAACTGTTCTTTATCCACAGATAGGAGTAATGAAACTCCTTTAAAAAACAGTTGGATTTCAAGACATAGATGTTATGCTCCACCAGCTTAAAATGCAAGGCTAAACACATTTCAGGAAGGGTTTTTGGACTGGAACTATGCATTGCCAAGAACAAGCCCAAGAAACAGCACTTCTGAGTTTATTCAGTTATTAATGCAATGACTGCCCCGACAGCGCAGTCTCCAAAGACAAATGGTTCTACTGTTCAGGAGTAAGCAGGCAGCAAAAATGTGTGACTAAGCTCAGCACGAGTGTGATTACTACAAAATGCTTATCCCAAAGCAGGGGTAACCGAGCATCCTAGTATCACTGCCCCTCCTGGATGTTTTAAACAGGCCGTTTACTTACTCCTTTAGGGAACTCTGTTGCCTGGCTTCAGACGGGCTCACATCAGTTGGGAGCTCTGTTTTAAGAGTTGGACTGTGAAAGTCAAAGTGCTCTTCTCACTCTTTGGAATTAAAACAGAAACTTAGTAAAAAGGATGTTTTTGTGAAAAAGACGCTGATGAACAACTTTGTTAAACTCCCAGAAGCCAAAACTATAATGTAAATTCAGTGAAATATATTTTCTTTTAAAACCAACAAGATTCAGAATCTGCCTATTCCTGTTTCACCTCAGCTGGATATTCAGCCCGTGTCACCACAAATTCCTGACCATTAGCGTATGCTTTTGCTGATACAACCATAGGCATATGCTTTTCTTTCCTGAATATCACTATGACATTCCCCATGGGCGTTTTTTGTGTGTTTTGTTTCGGGATTCTTTTCGTGGGTTTGTTGGTTTTGGTCTTTTTCACTTTACACATTCTTTATAGGAAGCACAAACACACGTTTCTGATTTTTCAAAGTGAAATCGCAAACATAGTAGTCAAATCCTACACGAACACAAAGCAATTCTGTATCATTAGGAACCAGACCTTCCACCTTTGTTAAGTGTCCAAGGTTGTCATGCACAGGACACAGCAGCCTTACCATTTCTGCAACAAGCAGAACCTGACCTTATGGAATCATCTGAAAAAGTTCCAGTTTTGACTCAGCTGGTCACCATCCAATCCTAGTACCAACATCAACACTCTCCACCAAAGCAAAGCTAAGCAAGCATCAACATTTTGTGCTTCTTTCACTTTTCGTCTCAGGAGCCAGATAATTCAGGACTTTCACTACAATAACAAGGAAGCAGAAATACCGTTTTTCTTGAACTCCCAGAGGCTTTTACTAACATAGCACCGTAAAAAAGAAATCCATGCTCTCCATTCCTGTGCTACAGCCAATTTTCCTCATGAATACAGTTCTATCAAAATGGGATTCTCACCAAGTTTCGATTTGAGTAAAGAAACACCTCTAGGTATTGTATTACTAATGGTGCTGTAGCATTGGGCTTCACACCAAGATGCATTCCCCAGTGAAGACACAGCATTAGTAAAAAAGCTACATTTTCCTTAGTGGCCATCACAGATATAAAAATAAGACCAAGACTACCTCGATGCCCAGCAGATGTTTTGGAGATGGGGAACCAAATGACCCACATACGGTATTACATCAGCACATCATTAAAGTGAAGTTCTGATCTGAAATTAATCACACCCTCATAAGGTGGCACTAATAAGAAAAAGTAGTTCCTGCAGGCTGCAATTTTTTCCTGTTAGTAATGCTTCTGCTCATCCCAATTATTCTCATGAGCACCACAGCACAGTATTTAATGAAGGGTAGAAAGAGAATAGAAAATGAAGTGGTAAATGTGGGGGAATGATTGCACACCCTTAGCAGAGCTATCTCCCATCTTAAAATACTGCATATTTTTATTCTAAACTGCAGATAATACATTCAGTGAATACCAATACATTCTTTCAAATATCTAAAATGCAAGCTGCTTGGTAAATTTATTGCTGCAGGACATTCAGACAATTCCGTAAAATAAACCTTACACAGCAGGATTTTGGGTATGGGGGTAGGAGATTTTAAAATAACACTTTGTTCTTTGAGAGATTTGGCCAAATGTTTTTGGGGAAGCGAAATAATGCGACTTCTCCTTCTGAACACAAGGCCAGTTATCACCTTTTGCCCTCATTAAGAAAACTACAAAAGCATTTTTTGGTACTCAGGCTGAGCTTCAGACTGTTTCAAATCCATCAAAGTCACTCCACTTCGCTTCTGCTGCTGCTGGTTGGCTCAATGCGCTGCAGTAGCCAACAGGATGCACTAAAGGCAGAGGCAGTCAGTGGAATTTCAGATGCCTGATCCTGCCAGCACCACCTGAAACGTTTGAAGCCTCAGACCAGAAAATGTTGGAAAAAGGGAGTGGGGTAACATTAGTCGAGTGGACAAAACTGGCACTTAGTTTTCCACCTGCTTGCTGTTATGCAAGGATACTTTGGTACCTGTAACCGAAGCAAGCTTGTAAAATGTCACTGTAGGAAAGCTTATACAAATGCACTGGTTGCCAGAATTTGAAAAAAAATCTCTAAGACATTTCTAATGTAGTTTTCCTTTCCACACACAAATACACACCCCAGAATCTCTCTCAGACAGAGGATACAGGCTCAACGACTTCATAGCAATAGCTGCTACCAAATGGGAAAGATACTTTTAGTTAATGGTGATCTAACAGCGCTTTCAATGACTATTTCAGGTTCTTCCTGATTCTCTGGTGTTGGCTCCTCTAATAACAGGTTTTTCTTCCTCCTCCACTCCTGTGACACACATAGACAGTAAATGAACTGCCTGTTGAAAATCCTGCCTGCTTTGACTTTGGGTCATGCTGAAGAACCACTGTACACTAAACGCTACACATCAGGATATGGGTATCAAGACTAAGACACATGTAAAATAATGTTTTCAGTTCAGTAGCTTCTGGACTTCAGTTCTATGCTGAATTGGGGTCATTTAGCATTCTTCCCAAGTTTGACTTCACTTTAACATCACATTATACCAAATTAACAATAAAAATAGGATCTGGAAGAATGCTCGCACTAATGAAAGTAAATTAGTAGCTAAAAATTAAACATACATATTTCAATACAAAAGAAGACTATAGATAAGGTTTGGGCGGATGTACCAGCAAAGGAGCTTACTTCTACTGTTCTCTTCCCCTGCTGCTGCAAGCACAGATTGGGCTGAGGCTTTTCATATTTAGACTGACTTCTCCTGAATATAAAAGCACAGGACATACAGCCTCCAAGGGCTCACAATGCCCACCAGCAATGTGGGTTTTTTTCGGCTACACCAAGTTTAATATAACTGAAAAAGTGTGTTCTAAAAAACACTATTTCATGATTTGTGCCTGAAGCATCAATATTTTTGTAACACTTTATTTACCTGTGACGGGTTATATGGAGCTCAGGATCGGTATCTCTTAATCTATAAAAGTGCGCTTTACGATTATACTGGTGAGTGAAAAACTAGCTACCTCCCAGTATAATATACTCGCAAATATATGGCAAATCCAAATTCGAGTTTCTCATTCTCAGTTCTGCAGCCTGTGCTGATCTGCGAGATTAGAGCAGAGCCCAGCCAGAGAAGATTGCTCCCCTGGTGACAGAGAGTTGCGTTAACTTGATCAAGGGTTGTATTAAAGCATTAAGTAAAACCTTAAATCACTGTCTCTTGCAGCTCTTGCACAGACGCTCACACACCTAAAATTTATTAGTATGGGCAATCATATTGATAAAAACAGCATATGAACACACAACAACAAGTAAAACCATATAAAACTGCAAGTTGTAATGCATTCTCAGTGAATACACAGAATTAACAGCAGATTATTCTCCATCCTCCATGGAGAAATTGAAGGGGTTTTTTCCTCTCTTTTTTAACATTCTCTTCACTTTCTTTCTATAAATAAATACATAACACAAGGAAACTAGCCCCTGCAGATCTATAAAATGCAGTGAGAAATTTAAATGCTACGTTCTGTCTGTATGTCCTTTAAGTAAAACTTGGATACCATGATTTCCTGTTCATAGGTGAAATTATCTAAAGACAAGCAAAAGAAATCAACTATCGCAAAGGGAAAAAGCCAAACTCACCACATCTACTTGTCACGAAAGCACAGGTTCGGGTAACTGTTAAGTGGGGGAAGCAGAAGACCTCTGCCTGTTGAGGATGCGCCTGCGCCCGAGGATGCGCAGTTCTGTGTCGCCAGGCAAGACAACTCATCGTACATGGCCAGAGGTCACACAGAGTCTATTTGGGGAAGGGGCTCATGACCACCACCCCTACAATGGTGTCTGCACAGCAGACCAAGAGTTACAGAAGTCCTCGAGGGACTGCACTGCATAAAAGGCAACCAGGGAGCCACGTGTGCGCCCACCACCAGAGGATCATCACATTACTGTCATCATGGGATCACTGTGGGATCCAAAGGTGGTGATACCTTTCCTTATCTCTCTCCTGTCTCTCTTTTCTCTTCTTTTCCTTCTTCTTATAAAGGTTTCCAGTAAGAACCCACATTGCCAATGTGTTGCATTTTTCAAGCTCAAGTTTACCTTTTCCAGATTCAGGTAGTTTATAAACAAAATGTTTAATCAATCATTTGGTGTTGTTTCAACTTAATTTAGCCCGAGGGGATCTGCAGAACCTTAGTCTCTCTCCTCCTGCCTCTGAGGCGGGAGGCGACAACACCCCAAGGGTTCCAGAAAAGCAAAACTCATTTGAAAAAAGCAAAATTTCACATTATGACACTTTAAGCAACTCTGATTGAATGCTCCCAATGGTGCCACTGAACATCATGGTCCCCGATGTGCCAGCACGCTGCTCTGTCAAAACACATCTGAAGTACAAAATGCAATAGGCTTCAGATGCTTCTTTCAAACAGTTTCTCTGGAGGCACCGTTCAGGCAAGGCTTTGTTTTTCTCATCAAAACAGAATATTCCTTCTCACTCTGAGGGCTTTTACATCCAAACTGTTGCATAGTCTAAGGTGACTATCATGTGCTTCAATGGCAAGTTTTAGTATTATATTTATACAGAGAAAAAGAAATGCAAAACCTAATAGCAGATCATTCTAAAAAACAAAAAAGCGGGTGCACTGACAAACTGTACCTCTGACCCCAGTGTGAAAGTGTCTAATTGCCAGAGAAACAGAATAGTAGTTAATCTTCCTGGGACTTTGCTACATTTCTCTTACAGGTCTGCTTTATCAAATTTATTCTGCATACAAGTAATTTTCTGTTCCAGATAAAGAGCTTAGGTTCATCATAACAGCTCAGCCATGCCTGCGGGCTAACTGGAGTCAGAGCTTTCATTTTCAACCTAAGATTGGATGCGCTTGACCAGTCAATGCACCACAAACCTCATGTTTTTTTCCTCTAGTAATATAAACGCAATAAAGCCAGGCAAGTTAATGGAGGTCTGCGCTACAGTAAAATCTAGGAGAACGGGGCTGGGTGGGTAGATAGCTTGTTGGTTTTTAAACACAACAGGAAGCATGGACAAAGACATTTTTCTTCCCAGATTAGGAAATCTAAGATTTTCCTTAAGCAAGTCATGTATCTCCTCCGCTCATGAGAATATTAATACTTGAAATAAACGTTTTACTGAAATAAAAGGAAAATTTCTCTTTATTATTTGTAAAACAGGAATATCTTGACTTTCTTCTTGACAAATGCCACTGGGCTGAAACATCAATAGCCTCATAAAACAAACTGATACCTCTAAATTAGCTACAACATTTTTAATGAATGTAAAATGAATCCTGAACAACATAATAGTAACTTGACTTGTTGAATCAACATTTTGAAGTACATTTCCAGTCCCAAAACCACCAGAAATCTGTAGAACTGAATCAATGATAAAGTGAAGAATATCACATGAAGTGTAGAGTAGAGTAGCTACCTCAGAATTACAAGCATAAATCTTTATCTTTCCTTTTTCATGCATGTATACACAGCTGCTTCTGAATATATTCATTACAGCAACATGCAGAACTCGCACGGGCCTTTAGCTCTTGCACACATTCAGACGCTAAACTGATCAGAGCAGATTAAGAGACAGCAAAAGCCTCCAGTAAAATATCTTTTATCACCCTATGCTTCTAGGGTGATAATCCTTCATTACATCAGCATCTTCACAGCAAGACAACTGTATTATTATTTTTTTTCAGATGGGGGAAAAAAAAAAAGAAGGTATTTAAGCAACTTAGCTCAAGCTATGCAGCAAGCCTATGAGAGAAGCCAGGGCAGAGTCTCATGATTAACAGCCCTTCATCATTTCACAAACTACAGTTCCAGGCACAGCAAACCAAAGTCCTTGTCCAAGAAGCATGGACTCAAAAGATGTGTCCAGGTTTTATTACCATCCCTTATCCATGGTATCTCAGAAAAACAACAAAGACATTTGTGCTATATTGCCCCAGGTGACATAGAGCATAACTAACATTATTATTAACTACTTTCTTCCTATTGTGGTAAACATACCTATACTGCCCAAAGACCTAGAAGAAATTATCACAAGTATTTTAAAATTTGTATACCATTCCAAGCATGGCACAAGCTTTGTGCAGACATAAAGGCAAAACCATAAAGAGTCTGTGAGTTAAAAAGGTCAGACAAACAGGGCTCTCCATCAGTCCTGGACACAAAAAACCGACATGGAAGATAAACACCAGCATGGCTGACAATGTTCCAGTAATGACCACAATGGAGGGCTCCCAGTGAGAAAACGGAATAAGGAGAATTTAAGGGCAGAGCTATTACATGATTTTCCAAAAAGGAAGAGAATAATTTAATAATCAAGCTTTAATTTTCTTATAATGTTAAGCTTCCTATTTATAATGTATGTATTTGTATTACGGAGCCAAACACCTGCATTATGTTCTCAGTGAACTGTAACTGTACATAATGCTATGAGTATTACTGGGGTAGTCAACTATGCAGAATGACCGTCAATGTACATTTTTAATTTTATTTTAACACCTTCATTTGTAATTACAATGCCCTGTTGACCCTTCTTCTCACACAGTGCTTATAGCATTGCAAGGAAGGATAGAAAGGAGGAGCCCAAATTCCTGAAGGTCCTATTTATGAGTCATTGGCTTGCAAAGACCTACAATCATTTGTCTTTCTTGAGAATGTAATGGGTGAAATGTAGTGTATCAAGCCTAAAACAGATTTCATCCTGGAATCAGTAAGCAGGAACACTGAAGTACATGATACAGTGCTATATAATACGCATGTGTTTAGAAATAAATCCCAAAGGCAGCAGCAAACCAAATTATCCTAATACATCAATTAACAGAGGGAAGAAAGTAACAAAAAAGTACTATCTGCTCTCTAAATATATAAAGAGAGTATGACAAAAAGAATAAAAATGGCTTGAAGTACTGTTTTGAACACATTTTTTTTACTTACTTGGGCAAAAAGGAATTTACTTGCTTTAGTGACTGACATTTCCAAGTTGATGACATTAAAGGTTTATCTATACACCACAAATACCTTGTGTGCTCTTTCACTCATTTCTCAGATCTTCAATTCCAGGATTGTAGAGTAAGAGGGTACAGTTATTGCTTCAATGCATGTAAGAATTGGGGGAAAAAATAACCTCATTAAAAAGAAGCCTTTTACTAAATTTATTCTATTTCTTTTCTGGACTTGAAAAAAAAGAGCCATACTCAGAAAGAGGATTAAATGGAGCATAAAGTAAGCAATCTAAACTGCAGGTGTTTTCCAGTATTTGACAATGCAACTTATATTTGAAGAACATGAAGAATAATGGTATGATCCTTGGCTATATCCAACCTTTTATACCCTGTCTTTCTTCATGCAAAAATTCAATTGATTTTATTAGAAGTCCCTCAATACATTATTTCTGTTTTAATAAAAAATACAATCCTGCAATAAAACGTCCTGTGCTTTGTACACTATGATGTTGTAGGAAATAAAGAAGCGAGAGAAAACATCAACATGGAAGCCTCCTAGACATGCAGTCTAAAGTATGATTAAAAATGCTAATCAGTCAGTGAATTTCAGAGTAGCAGCTGTAGAAGTCAGTCCTAGTTTCTTCTTGCAAGTCTGCAATGAAATATTTATGTGTCCGACGGATAACAGACTTCAGCTGCTTGAGGTGGACTGAGATGAGCGAGGACAAGATTAACATTATGCAAGCATGTAGGAACTGTACACTTTTCAGATCACCAAATTCAAATGTATTTTCAGGTACGCATATGGCCTTCTGACCTCAAGGATCACAGACTAAAGGGAGGAAAAGTGTCCTGAAAAACACCGCTTACATTTGGTGGTTTGTTTCACAGTTTACAGTATTTGTGCTGGTGGTTAACCCAAATACTGTTTCCACCACGTCTGCTCATGATGAATAGCACCCTAGCGCTGCACACTGGAACCTGGATGACATCTACTCTTCATTAAAGTTGTCTTCCATCTCCTCTCCCTGAGTGCCAAAAGACCTCTAAGGACAACAAATCAAACGTAAACCTGAAATTAATTATTTTCACTGGCTTGCTGCAACTGTTTGTGATGCCCTCTGATACCCTTCTAGCCAGGATTCTTTGATAGTTCTTTGCAAACATTCAGCAACAAGGCTAAGAAGACTGTTGGTTGCAAAATCTCCTGGCATATAAAAAAAACCACTTACGGAGAAAGCACAAATTCAAAGCAGGGCAGCATAAAAAACATTGGCTCACATTTATTTTACGTGGCAACACCAGTCAGCACGTAGAGGAAAAAGACCTCTGAAAAGTGACAGAGTACTTATTTAGCTATATCAAACCAATTCCCATCTAACAAAACGGGAACTACTGTGTACAGAATTGGGCTGGATCCACATAGCACATGATGCTCCATCACAGAGAACAAATAAACAAAACTGGATCAAATGATTTAATAGTGACCAGACTCAAAGACGACCCAGCATGACAAGGATAGGCTGTTGAGAGCCTCTCAACATTCAGCAAGGGAGAACAGTGAGAAAAACATCTACGTGGTTTTGAAGTGAAGTCGAAAGTAGCCACTCTTAGTTGCCTCCTGAAGAAGCTCTCTTCTCCACTGGCTACAAAATCAATCATAAGTTAAAGATACGTTTTACAAAGAGGTCCTACTGGGTTCATGCTATACAAGATTACAGAGGACAAAAGCCCAGCATTAAGGAGATGAGAAGACTGGAATCCATATGCAGTAGAAACAAGACAACAGATAAGTAAAGTATTCATTATACTAGAGTTAACACAAAACATATTAAGAGTGAGCTAAAGATTTTCTACCTTTAGCTCTAGGCTCAGAGACTAGCTCAGTGAAAACTCAGAGATGTAATCTTCAGTATATAAATGAGAAATGTTAGGAAGCTATGCAAAATATAATCAACTCTGCTTGCGAGTTGCAAGGCGGCCCTGGAGGTATGAAGCAGTTCGTGCCAATTCCTTGAAACAGTCTGTTAGACCAGACTCACCAAGCCTTTAGAAAAGAAAACAAGGGAAAAGCGGCCAGGGAAATACTGTCCAAAGCCCTACAAGAAATTAAAAGCATGAGCAGTCCTTTAGACTGGAAGAACCACCAGGGTTAGTGAGCTTATGTGTCAGAGAAGGAAAACCTTTGGGGTTGACACAGAACTTGAAGAGACAGCAAGCAGTTTCTCTACTAAATGGGCTTGTGCATTCACACAAGCTTTTTTTTTAATTAAAATGGGGGGTCCTTCTGGGTTCACAAAGACAGAACTAAGTCAATTTTCCACCACAGCAAACCCAAGCAAGTGTCAGATTACTCCCTCTTACCAAACAGCTCTACCCATCCCCTTGACAATCCCTTATTTGTAAGGGAAGCCAAGCACAATAAGAAATTCAGTAGACAATGTCTTTGCTCTTCAAAAAAGTAATCAGAAACAGCACAATAAAACCAAATAGCCCACAGGTTCCCAACATCTGGCGCAGAAAGCTTCATCTCCAGGAGCCATAAAAGGTTTATCTTGCCATCCTTTTATATGGCAATGCTATAAGCTTTCTGTCTTTGTAGTCTCTGCTTAACATTCATTCTTGTGAATATCTACCTACTTTTTCTACTGTTACTAAATAAAAGGAAAGCTTTTAAACATAGCCCTGCAGCCACCAAATTCACAATCAGCATATAAGGCTGAAGAGTGGGTTCCAATTCTTTATCATGAGTGATGTGCGTGTGATTAGCAGAGAAACTTGCAATCAGCCCAGCGGGTTCGCGTACCTGCTCAGCTGTTCTCTGCTGTCCACATCTCTTAGGAGAAAGGACCCTGTCAGACAGAACCTGCGAGACAGCAGCATCCATCACACTAAGATATACAAAGCATCGTTAATTATAATGCAATCAAAGCGCAAGTCCCTGAGCTCGTCACTTCCACTACGTTCAAATGAGATTTTGTTGCCATGAACACCTTCTATTAGCTCATGTCACCTCCTGCAGCACCTCATGTGCAAATGTTATAAGAACACTTTATAGGTTGACAGTTCGAGTTAACAAGTGTAGAGAAAATAACATGACAAGCGTGCGGAAATGACTCAAGTATCCCCCTTGTGAGCTTAGCCCCCTAATAAAGCTTGGCAGCTTTCACCTGAAAATGTAAATCATGAAAAATGCCAAATAAGGAAAAGCACCATCTTTTTTTGGTTTTTTTAATCAACAAAATAAATACGAAGACACAGGAGTTTGCAGTGCGAATAGCTGCAGTGGGATATAAGCAGTAGCATTGCCTTTGTAAAAAGTAATTGTATTAAGTTCATTAACCAGGTATATTTTTATTCTTTCTGATGTACTACTGCTTTTCCAGACACTGGCACGTGTGAAAAAATAGACAGCTTTCGTTCTGCTTGTGTTGGCTGAAGGCACATAAAAACAGGGAGATGCTGAAAAACAACATTAACAGAACTGTTGCAACCATGACTGAGTAAAGATCTAGGAAAGGAAGATTTATTAGAAGAAATAATACCTTTTACTAAACCTATTTTATAGTGAGAAAAAAAACAGGTGTGGTCCCTGGACACAAACACTTCTTCCAGGATAATTACCTATTACCTAAGGAACTGGCCCTGAAAAAGGACTTACGTGCCAAAAGCTTGTTCACTTTCCCCCTCCATTTCAATCAGACTAATAAAATACATTACCTGTACTGCTCGCATCCTTCTGCACCACGGTGCAGCACATCTTTTGACAAGAACAAATATCTCTTCACAATGTCTGTGGGATTCAACACTAGGGGATGACAGATGAATTAACTGATGAAGAATAGTCAGTTAAAGGCTGACAGACAAGCGGCTCAGTGATGATCAGCAGCCCTTCCACAAAATAGACATGCAGCCCTCAGACAAATAAAAACCATTAAGAACAGCAGAACAGCTGCAACAAGGAAAATCTGAAGTCAATCATTTCCCATAACAGTGGAATAATTTCATATGCCATCCCACTGAGCGACAACAGGATTTCTACTTGAGTGAATAAAACTGATAACGTGAAACACGCGTTGCTGCCTGCGCTTTATTTTCTTTAATGCATAAATAGTTGCATCAGCTTTACAGCAAAAAGCACAGTGGAAAATTGCCAACTACACACAAATTTAGAACCACTCTCTCCACTGAAGAAAATGCTTTAGGAGGGAGTAGATATTTGTATCATTTGCAGGAGTAACACCTTGGTGAAGTCAACACACTTTGCAGTAAAGAATTCGTCTTCTTGGGAAGTATAATGTATTTTTCCCTGTGAAATGAAAGTACTCACTGCTATGGCAGCTAACAACTACATATACAATAGTAAGACAGAAATGAGGTAGTGATTTCTGGATATTTTCACAAATGCTTTATTTATTATTATTATTTTGTTTTAATCGAACAGATTCTTTTTTTATGTGAAGACCTCAAATCTGTTGCCCTGAAAAGAATAAAAGACCAAGAGGGTGACTTTGTTCGCAATTTACAAGCAGCTTTAATGGACAGAAAAATGCCAGGTACTAAAAGATGCCTTTAATTCTAGGTACAGAATACAAACTGAGGCCTAATGGCTGGAAGTAAATACACAGTTACAGTTAATTTAGGAATTGGGCACGTTTTTTCTACTGGGTTTTGGTTTGTTGTTCTTTTTTTATTTTCAAAAACCCACGTCTTTGGAATAACCTAGCAAGTGAAAGCACAGCTGTTTCTTTTCTTCATATTTTCAATATCCTTACTTCAATACAACACACTGTCCTTGACCCTGACAAAAGATAAAACTGGTAGGGTTTTTATGACATGTCCTATACAAAAGGTATGGCCAGAGGATCCAATAGTCCTTTCCAGCTCCAGAAATCTGTTTATCTTTTTTTCTGTAGAAACCTGCAGCTACACATATACTAGGAAATTGTTTGGTATCACCTCTTGTATACACAGGAGAAAATGCTCTGTTCTCCTCCACTCCGTGACCCCACCACCTCTGAAGTTCTGTCATACCACACACATTGATATTTGCCTTCTGCTCAGCCACAGCACCACCTCTTACCTTAGTAAACACCAGTACAGGAAAGGACAAAACAGGCTGGTTGGGCCTAGAAATACTGCTAGTAAAAGTAATTTCTAACAGTTTGTCTAAGGAGAAAATCCTAAAATAGATGGGATCTCAGGCAATAACACAGATAATTTTTTCTTCTATTCATAGATGTATATCCTTTTAACGCATACTCTGGAATATCATTATGTACATAGTCCTATGCAAGTTCATGGCTATTGTGAACCAATCATAAGAGGAAAAACTTTCATAATTGCAGTCTTCCTTACAATACATATTCTCTGAGCTTTGAAGTATGGCCAATCCTTACAAATACCTCTTAGCATGTGGATTTTGCAACACTAGTGCGCAAAACCTATATGCAACAGTGTGTTCAAAATGAAATCCTAATTAACCTTAGGATCTGTGAATCATTTCTGCTCACCTTGTACTTGCAGTACATCCATACAAAAACGTTGCCTGAAGCTGCAACTTTCTACCTTTGAAATAAGTTCAGTGAATAAAAACAGAAATTTCCTTTGTTATTTGCCAAACAACTCTAAACTGGAATAGAGCTCTTCACAGGATCTGTAGTGCTTTTTGTAGCTTTGGTAAACAAAGACTGTTTGCCGTCACAACATAGAGCCAGAAGAACAAACTATGAGTTTGTTCACCAACTATTTAAACATGCAACAATGATTAAAGCACTCCATCATGAAAAAGTTTTTACCTACCCATAGGATCATTGGCTTTTCTTTCCTCACAGCAACAACAACCAGGCTCGCGAACAATTTAGTTTTGGCAGCTTCATGTGTTAGCTCCAAAAAGGAGAGGTCCATTAAACAAACTGAAATGTGCCTAACAGGGAGAACAGAGGATCCCAAAACCTTTTATCGGACACCCTGCTGCATGGAATTTTTTAAAAATAAATATTGAGCAACAATGAATATCTTTGAACTTCCCTAGTTAATAGACCTTACAGACCTCCTACAGCGCGGCAAAAATATGCCTGAAGAAATCAGTGTATCACTTCATACCATTTAATAATGCCACAATTGCCTTTGTGATCCAGACTGTATAGAGGGGTGAATGCTACCCGAGAGCAAAACCACGCACTAACAGCGCCTTTCTTTCTTGTTAGTAAGCATAGCATCCCTGCTTCAGTTCTATTCTCTTCCACCTGCAGGTCCTTCCAGTAGACAGCTGAGTCCCCTTCAAGCACCAAGCTCAGAATAGTTTGGCATCCAGCTTCCCAACGCAAGTTGTTAAAAACAAGAGCTGCTGTGATTCGTGAACCATGGCTGAATGGCTGGCTATTCCTTTCACTTAAGTTCACGATTTTTATTCATGTATCTGTATTTCTTTGAAATAAAAACCTCACAAAGACACCAACATGCTGAGATTCAGTGTCTCATCAGTGCCTAATACAGGCGATGAAGAATCTGACATCCACAAACTCTCATCCTAAACCTGTCTATTCTGAAGATTTCACTTGCACAAATAAGCTTTGTAGGTCACTATTCACTTCTCAATAAGTTATTTTACTGCTGATTTGCATCCGGGCACAGAAAAGTAAGAAGAGCATTTTATTTTTCCATTATTTTCTTACTTTAGAAATACCAAGATAAATAAAAATATATGCATATTTATGAATATACATATTCACAAGAACTCACAAACACTTTATTTCAAGTAAATGTATCAATTCTGATAATACCTTGTTACTAAACTCTGCTGTTTTGAGGGATATATGCATATTTATGAATATACATATTCAGAAGAACTCACAAACACTTGATTTCAAGTAAATGTATCAATTCTGATCATACCTTGTTACTAAACTCTGCTGTTTTGAGGAATTACTTCTGCTTCCCTTCTGCTCTTAGAAACCTGAAAAGCAGCATGAACAACCTGACAGCCGCTCTCTGAAACACAGGTAGTTCTCAGTCATTAATAATGGTTCAAGTTTGTTTAAAAGATACAAATGTTCCCACTGTGATCAAATAATAGAAAATAATCCTCTTTCTTTTAGCCTCTTCTTACATTAGTAAACTTTAGAAGTGATTCAGTGTAAGAACAAGTCAACATACACATTACTTTGTAGTTGACTGAGAACTAATTTGCATTAAGTAGACATAAAACACAAATCCTTAACATGTGCCTGCGAGCAAGCAGCATCTGAAGCTCAGTCATGACTCTGTCTTCATTTCCTTTATTAATTTCTGTTTCCTCAAAATCTTTACTGATTGCGCACACTTCTGGCACAGGAGTGAGGAATCAAAGAAGAACGTTCCAGGCTACGGGGAAAGCCAAATTTCCCAGAAGTTACCTTCTAACATAGGGGAAAAGAAAAATATTGTCCTGACTTCGCATCTCTGGTGATCCGTTTAATAGTGTAGGTGTGAACAAGGCACTTGCATGAGGCATCTCAGGAAATCATTGCATCGCTATAAGATCCACCTAACACCACATCCCCAGCAGCCAGCCTCTAATCTCCAGCTATAGTTTGACAGGTGCTTTAAGTTAGCAGCAATGCCCAAAAAAAGATGCTTTCCCTGCTTGCCACCCTCAACCAGCGACCCCCCTGTGCCCACACCACTCCCCACAGCGTGGTGCCATGACTACAGTGAACAAAACCAGGGTCAACTGATGCAGCTACTGCTTGGTTATTTTTTACCACAAAATTTTCTGACCAGCAGAAGCCCTGAAGCATAGAGTTGAAACAGTAAAAGTATAAGTACGAATAAACAGCTGACACCACATCTTTTCATAGTTCCCTTCGAAATATCAACACATTAGACACACAAAATTCATTTCAGAAGGTTACTTTTCCATCTGCAGTTTTACACTTTCCTGGATACGATTCTGTCCATAAAACAGTTTGTGGTCTCTACTGACTGCTTTCTGTCCTCCCGTCCCAAATCTGCTTCATACAGCCTCAGTCTTGTTCTGAAACTGCTCATAATGTGTCACATTTATACTTTTAGATATTGCCCTGAAGAATGCCAGAGCATTTAAGGAGACAATTCATCACATAAGCCTTAATTATAAAAAAAAAAATCCCATGTTATCTGCCTGCAAACTAAGGAACACAAAAGCAAAGCCTGAACAACAGCGGTGAAAACTGTTGCACCTGATGAAGACCAGGTGAAAGAAGAAAAAGACACAGATAAAGAAATATTGTGGTCTATTGCAAAAAGAGCTCATAATTGTCACATCAGAAAGGGTAAAATCTATCCTGTATAAAGACTTGAATTAACAAATTAGGGAAGATGTCAGTGCTGATACTTTGTGATTTAACTTTGAATATAGTTATCACGAATGGAATAAATCTCAATGAATCAAGAAGAAAAAATATTCCTTCTCCTTTTTTATTTTCCCCTTTTCACAGGCTCAGAGAAGGTAAAGTGTTTCACAAGAAAAGGTATAGCTTTGATAACAAGATCAAATTGCTTTCCATGTCACATCTGTCCTTAAACAGTAAAGACAAAAATGACAACTTCTTATTCTCATCTGGAGGAAAACCTCTGTTAAAATGTGACTAATGAAAATATGAAAAGACTTCTATTACCATGCACACTGCCACATTTACAGCAGGAAAATCACATTACTTCCCTCTTTCAGCTGAAATGCCTGACAGGTTGTTGCCAACAATGTGTATTTCACCAGCTCTCTTATTTTTCTCTGAACAATGCCCCTTAGAGGGAATATTCATAGAAAATAAGACTAACCCCTGGATTTCAATTTTTTAGGTAACAGAAAGGTTAAAATTTTTTTCCTGTAGTTGTCAGCTCTTGACCTGTTTAGTTCCCAGCTTCTCTCTCAATTCCTGACCGATTTACAACACTATACAAAGCCTCTTCCCTCTTTCCAGCTCCTGCCACTGACTTCTTCCCATCCTCTTAGCTTTCAGAGCTCCACTAGGCCCAAATTTCCTCTAAACTTCTTTCCTTCCCGATGCTTCATCACTTCCTTTTCCCCATTACTTGCAGTGAACTCCACTCAATACTTAATCTCTCTTTTCTTACCTTCAATCCTTCCTCTCTTATCATCATAATCCTCCCTGTTTTCTAATGGGAACATAGCCCATCCTGCAGTAAGCCCTAACCTTTCTTTATCCTCCTCACTCCTCTCTGGATCAGGTCCTGGCTTTCCCCACCTCCTCCACTCCAGTAGTTGATTCCAGAAGTTGACAGAAGTCTGCCAGGATAACAGTCTGCCAAGTCCATGGATTTATAAAGACAACTGCATTTAACTAAGTGCTCCCTCCCACTATTTACTCATTTTACTTCACACAACACAAGTTTCACAATGCTTATTTTGGGATAATTTCTTCAAAAGACACTCCAAACATTTAAAATCCGATCACTTCAGGTTAGAGTAACAAAGTCAAAGCTGGTGGGGTTTACTTTTATCAACTACAACATGCCAAGAAGAGATGACAGGAGACTTCTCATGCAAATGCAGACTTGTACTTTTTGGAGCAGTCAAAACTAACCTCATTTCCTTTGATACACTCCAAAAAGTTATGCAGTGAAGAATCCTGTAGGAGTTATTTTTAGGAGACAACACGAGTTCTGTTACAGCGCTGCCTGTTTTGCAGGATCAGACATAGCAGGATGGGTATGTAGGAGCCACTTAAAACATGCATATGAATAATAAAATATTATATAAAAAACCTAAAGACCTTCTTTTTGTCCAAGATGTCTGTCTGAGCAGCAGAAACAGACTTTGGTGAACAAACTTCCATTAGCTTTGGACTGATTAAAACTCCCCATCCCGTTGCAGATGTTCAAGATGCTGAAGCAGGCTGTTTGTAAACATTCTAACTCCACTCCCCATGTTTTCTTTGGTGTCAAACACTACATTTTAAGTAAGCGTCATGCAATGAATGGCTCCCACTATTACCAACTACTTCTCCTCAAGTACCGATGCTCCTCTGACTGCCAACCAGCTCCAAATCGTTACAGCTATCCAGAATGTTTATCTAACTAGAAATCCTAGACAATTACCTGACACTAATATTCTTCAAAACCAAAAAAGCTCCTCTAAGCACATAAATGCAAAATGTTTGCTTCCTCATCAAGAATCCAAATACAAACATAAATTTCTGTCCTGAATTTAAAGTGCATTAATTTCAGATAGGCTTGTGTTGTTTGGGGGGTTATGTGTGGGTTTTGTAATGAGAACATCTATTCAGTGAGTTAGGAAAATTCATAAAGAAAGATATTAAGCTATTCACGAGGCCTATGTTATTTCAATGAATTATATTAGTTGTACTGAATAGATGCTATGAATACAGAAAATTATCTCTGAGACAACAAAATGTGTTTTAACACCTCATTCCTTTCCTGAATGATATATTTCTGCCTATTTCTCTGTTAAAAGGTGAAATAAACTAGATAAGCATTTCCAAAGCTAATTCCCATACATCAATCAGTAAAAGAGCATGCAAAATACGATCCTGAGCCTTTAATGGACTAGCATGCAGCTGCCTAAGTCAGAAACCACTCTTGTTCTGAATGCAAGCTTTTGGGGTCTGCAGCTCATTTTCCAGCCACTGCCATGTCCTTAACCCAGGGTCACCCAGCATTGCCTCCAGCAACACACTTGCAAGAGACGATGAACTGCAAATGTAACGACCCAAAAAGTGACCCAACAGCATTTCCATTTCTCACCCCATTACATTCTTTTTATCAAAGGGACCAAAGGCCTGGAAGAAGCACCCTACCCTGAATTGCTATTGCCTGGGGAAAAAAATACTGTATTTATTCTGAGTTTATTTTCACATAAGCAAAAGAAAACAAATAGGCAGCGTATGGGAAAACATTGTAGAACTCATCACAGGACCGTTCTTGGTCACACTGTTTGAGGAACCTACATAGAAGGAAATGATGTGCACAAGAAGCGACAGGAGCTCAATTAGTCACTCTAGGAACAAGACGGGGCAACCTTCAAATTTTGTTTTCATAAAATCCAAATGAGTACAAACTACCTGTGAACCACCTGACCTACATGATGAAAAAACCCAAGACACTGCTTAATTAGCATTCACTAGCCATAATTTTCAACTTCAGTGAATTGGCTCTCCGTTAACTGTCTCTCTCAGAGCAGTCACCTAGTGATTTCTGTTTTCCTATTGTATGTATGATTTGCAAATGCTAACCTAAGAAGATATACCACAGCTGCAAAACCATTGCCAGTGCTAAGGGCATCACCCAAGACAGTAATCTTCCAGTGCACAGAAGGAATTAAATTAAAAGAATTTTAAAAGAATTCTTTTAAAAGAATCTTGGACTCTCATCTCTTCCCAGTAGCAAAGGGCTTTGGGCATCTGACATGAGTGTGGTTGGTGGGGAGTAAAGAAGACAGAGCCAGACTCTACTTAGTCGTGCCCAGGGCATAGACAAAAAGGTGTAAACTGAAATACAAGAATCCCAAGGAAAAAAGGCTAAAAGAACACCTAGACAGGTCGTCAAGAGAGGTTCTGGAGTCTCCATCCACAGAGATATTCAACACCCAACTACACATGTCCCTGGGTAAATCCCATCTGACCTTGTCTGAGCAGATGTGGTGGACCAGACAACCTCCAGACGTGCCTCCCAACCTCCGTGATTCTGCTCCTCTCCTACTACTGATTTGTGTACTGTGAGAGTCAGTAAGGAGCACTGATGAGATTTCTCAAAGGACTGTTTAATCTTTGCCAAATCCCTGACCTCTCCCACATCTCCACAGCATGACAGGCACCGAGCAAAAGGTAAAGGTCTTCATCACAAATGAGTTCTTTCATTGGACACGCCATGTAGGTGGTGGCATGCAGATTTTAGTAGCCTGCATCCACAAACAGACTGAAAACCATAGAATGTTGTTGATTTTTTTTTTCCCACAACACTGCATAACCATTTTACTACAGTACTTGCCTGTACTCAGAACATGTTGTGCTTGTGGCAAATGTGATGATGAATAGGAAAGTAAAATGTAAAAGACAAAAGAAAAAAGAGAAAGAACAAAGCTGCTTTTGCTTGACAAATATAGTTATCTGTTTAAGCAATATTGAACATTATTGCATATTTTAACACATTACTAGACACTTGCATGTAGAAAGAAATCTTTCCCATCACGTGGGAAAAGAAATCCTCAAAAATAGTAACTCAAAAGATCAGCAGCTTTGTAACAAGCTTTCTCTTAACATCAACTGCAAAAACGTTTGGGGACTGCAGTGAGACTAGCACAGAACTGTGCTTTGTTAGAAAGATCCCTTAATTTGATGTGGTTTACACGTTATTTTTTGAGTCTCAGCACACAGCTGAGTATTCCAGAAAAATATGACAACAGAAAAATAAACATAACACATTGCAGAGGATACCGTCTGTAGTTTCAGAAGTCCAGTCCCCTGTAAATTAGTTCAGACAATACTTACAGCAAGTACTCCCAGATCAGAACTTCAGAAGAAGATATCAGATACCCAACTTGTACTGGGTTTGGCTAGCAGAAAGTTAAATTTCTTCACGGTAGCTTGTATGGCACTGTGTTTTAGATTGGTGACCAAAAGAGTGCTAATAACACAGGGATGTTTTGGTTACTGCAGACCAGCGCTGGCACAGTCCCAAGGCACTTTCTGCTTCTCACACCACCCCATCAGCGAGCAGGCTGGAGCTACACAAAAAGTTGGGAGGGGACACAGCTGACCCCAACTGAGCAAAGGGATATTCCACAGCATATGAGGTCATGCTCAGCAATAAAAGCTGGGGAACAAAAGGAGAAAGAGGGTACATTCACAGTTACGGTGTTGGTCTTCCTAAGTACCCCCTATGTCTGATGGAGATGTGCATAATGAATATGTCTTTAAAGAAGTGCTTAGAACACTACAGCATAAGTATTAAGTTATATCTAAATTAATTTCTGTTAGTTACTCGGTCTCAAGAATTAATTCAAGTGTCTAACAACTGCAGTCTTATTTTTACAAGCTCTTAATACGTTAAGAAATGTATATTACTCTACAGACATTGATTTCCCACAGGGTATTTAGCTGAAAAGCTTCTAGTTGACTTGACCTAAAAATCACAGACAAAATGCTTAAAATCCCAGTTTGCCATTTCCATTTTTTTTACGCTAATAGTTTGTGAAAGGCACTTTCTCCATGCTAAATTAAGAATATAAAACCCAAATTACTATTTACCCACAATCAGTAGTTTATTCCTAGTTAGATAGCACTGTTCAGCCTTACGCTACCAAAGTAGTCCTGACAGCTCTTGCTTTAAGTGGCTTCCACAGTTTCTTTCCACAAAGGAGCAACACACCAAATTCATTGCAAAAGGGGAAATTTTGTTACGTTAGTACAAAGCTAGTTATAAATGAATGCTGTCAAGTCCACTTCACATGAAGGGTGAACCGCTGCCTTACAGGGTTTGCTTGAACAGTTCAATAAGAATTGATGTTCTTAAATATTCTCCCTGGAGAAGCCCAGCATAGCAGAGATGAATTTGAATTAAGCAGAAATCCCATAATTCAGTGACAGAACAAAATGTAACATCTATTTTAACAATGAGAAAAAACTGCAGGAACTTCACCAGAGATGATAAATATATATAGCAAGTTAACAACAGGTTGCAGTTGCTTGTTATTGCAACAACATTAATATTATTGCAACAGGTTGCTTGCTAGTTCTAAAGAAGATTGTGCAGAATATATTAAAGGAGCGCGTGCATTTGGCTTACCCAGTTCATATTTTTGTAACAGCTTTGGTATATCTGAAAAAGGCTGTTCTCTTTAAGGCTTTTTCTGAACCTGAACTGAAACCCTGGGAACTCAAATCCTTTCCATAAACTTCCATTCACTGCCTTTCCAGTGCAGACTGTCAAGACAGAAGTTATCTGCTGTTAGGACATTAATCTTAGGACATCATTAATATCTCCGGTGTGCAGATGGAGAGTATATCCCATAGGGTTTTCTCAAGCCTTTGCAGGTCACATTTACAGGTCACAAAAACAACCACCTTCAATTCCACTTTTAAGTCTACTAGTCACCCTCTGTAACTCATAAACCACTCAAATCATGTATTTTCAATAGCATCCTCCACCTAATGTGTTGGCCACAGATTGCATAAAAATCTCAGCTTCCAAATGGTCTCAGCGTAGCCTGTCAGAAGGCTTGAAGCAGAAGGTCAAGTCCATATTTAAGGAGAAAAAAGCAGGAGAAAAGAATGATAAAGCAATCTGGAGCAAATATGAAAATCACTTCAATCCTTTCTAGACTGGCAGCCAACCTAGTTTTACCCACGCTCAATGCTTCATCAGACATCAGCAAAATATCACACTATTCAGTACAGAGAATACAAACGGGATAAAAACCCCAAACACTTTAGCTCTTACTCATGTACATACAGTGAAGTCCATAGGGGCACAGGTCCTGTTGTTTCTCTCATAATGTAGCAACTGGGTTAGAACTCATGCTTGATACTAAGACCACTCAGGGAACATTACAAATGAAGTCACCTGAGAGAAGCACTGATCACCGTTTCATGAGTTGCAGATTTGGATAATGTTTCACAAAGTATGATATCAAATAGAAGGATAGATTTGAATACAGTGGTATGGATAACGCTCCTTCATTGCAAGTACCACTTCTGCAGCACACTAGAAATCTGACGGTTACTTGCTAAGTCACCCCAAAGCACCTAGGTACAGTTACTTACACAGAATATCCAGGACACCTAACGAAAATTTAGGCAGGAGCTGCTAATAAAAAAATTATCACAAATAGACACTCGAAGCAGGGGCCATAACACACTTTCATTATAGCAACTGATGTTTTACCTTTGTGCTCCCTCCAGAGGCACACTCAGAATCTCAAATACTTGCAGATAATATCTGTTTTGCTAGCATCTCATGAAGAACTCAGCATGAGCCACCAATGTGCCCCTCCAGCCCAGAAGGCCAACCGCAAAAGAAGTCTGGCCAGCAGGCCGAGGGAGGTGATTCTGCCCCTCTACTCTGCTCTGGTGAGATCCCACCTGGAGTACTGCCTCCAGTTCTGGGGCCCCCAACCTAAGAAGGACATGGAGCTGTTGGAATGGGTCCAGAGGAGGGCCACGGAGATGATCAGAGGGCTGGAGCATCTCCCCTACCAGGACCGGCTGGGAGAGTTGGGGCTGCTCAGCCTGGAGAAGAGAAGGCTCTGGGGAGACCTTACAGCGACCTTCCACTTCCTGAAGGGCTCCTACAGGAAAGCTGGGGAGGGACTTTTTACAAGGGCAGGTAGTGATGGAACGAGGCGGAATGGTTTTAAGCTGGAAGAGGGCAGATTTAGATTGGACATTAGGAAGAAATTCTTTACTGTGAGGGTGGTGTGACACTGGCACAGGTTGCCCAGAGAAGCTGTGGATGCCTCCTCCTTGGAAGTGTTCAAGGCCAGGTTGGATGAGGCTTTGGGCAGCCTGGTCTGGTGGGAGGTGACCCTGCCCCTGGCAGTGGGGTTGGATTGCATGAGCTTTAAGGTCCCTTCCAACCCAAACCATTCTGTGATCTCACTATTTGTGTGTCATTTACCTTTGTTATGTCTTCCTCAAGTTTCAGATGGCTCTCTCTATGCTAAATTGGTCAATTATTAATTCTGCAAATTTTATGTTTCAACCCTTACACTTATCCAGCTGAATCCTGCAGTAGCCCATGAAATATTACTGTGTATTCCAACACTATTTTTTCCATATACTGTTCCTTAATTTGTATCTTACGTATACTTACTGAGGTGTTAGGTACTCAGAGTATTCCCGTATAAGAATCACAGAATCTCAGGAGTTGGAAGAGACCTCGAAAGATCACCCAGTCCAGCCCCCCTGTCAGAGCAGGATCACCCAGACCAGGTCACACAGGAACGTGTCCAGGCGGGTTTTGAATGTCTCCAGAGAAGGAGACTCCACAACCTCACTGGGCAGCCTGTTCCAGTGCTTTGTAACCCTCACAGTAAAAATGTTTTTCCTTTTATAAGAATAAGAATAATACAAGTATCAGGAAAACGGGATTTTGCCTAATTCTCAATATTGGATAGACAAGCAAAAAACCTCAGTAATACAGCACCGGCATCTTGAAAAACTATCTTAGTTCTGTTGTTACTTGTAGGCAAGGCAAAAAATGAAATGAAAATTGAGAAAACAAATGAAGAAAGTTTTTTGTAACTACATGATAGGCAGCGTGGGAGAAGACATAAATGCAACTATTTGAGAGCTTGACAAGTGGGCAATGAAGACTTGTATCACTGTTAAAGCAGAGGAAAAAATGCTGGGATGACCTTAGGCCATGAAAGTCTAGAAAAATAAGTTGTGCGGCTCTTATTGGACTGACACAAGTAGGCAAGGCTGCCTTGCTCGAGGCAAAAGGAGAGGACGATGCAGCATTAAGGGCAAGCATAAAAATCTCTACCTGCAAGGATGAAAACTTGTAGCTGAACTTAAGAAAAGCAGAACATGCCACATTCATATGAGATTGAAATGTGAGAAAATTGAAAAAATCCAACAAAAAAAACCAATAAAGAACAACAACAAACCACGCTCAAGAGAGTACCCAGAGAAATGTGGTCCTGCAGAGCAGCAAAGACAGTGGTAGTGTTCACCCACTGATGCAGGGAAAAGCTGAAACATGATGGGTTTTTTAGTCATATAGCATATAGGCTGACGGGCAGCTGTGGGCAAGGGAACAGTCACCAATACAGAGCATTATTTTCTTTGTAAGTAGTTACAAAAAAGGTAAAAGGCACGACTGTGAGAGCCAAGTGTAAGCAGGCAGTCTCATTCTACTGGATGGATGCAGTCTTATTTCCAGACAGAGTAACACCACGTGTGCATACAGTGCAATGCAGCTCATGGCTTGAAGCTGGTCAGTGTGGTCTAGGAGCTCCAACAACCCTCTGAACTTTCCTTTAATTTGTAGTAACACACAGCTACTTTCATTCACATCCTCTTTCATGACTACATGGTTTAACGAATGACTGTAATTTGTTCCCACTTCAAAATCTCAATCAGTAACTTAAAAAAAAAAAAAGATCAGCAATTTAGTTTCTTTTTACATTTCCTCTTTAGCACTGGTAAAGGTGATATTTACGACAGTCACCTTTCCACATTAGCCACTAGTATGAGAAGTGATGGATAATTTTGTTGCTCATACACACACCCCCCTCAATTTTCACTGTTAATTCCAAGTCCTGTGGGACATCAACTCTTTTTCCCTGCTGTTCTGTCTCCTAATCCTCTTAAAGAACTTACAGTGATCTGGGAGTCTGATCCTATTTTATTTCAATGTGGTTATTCTAATTCCTTCCTACATTCTACCCAGGTTTACATTCTTTTCATTGATCTTGCAGGGCTGCATATTTCAGATCATTCAGGTCTTTTACGATGTTGCTTTCCTCATTGTTTTTCTTTCCTTTTGCCTCTCCTACACATTGGAAAAGAAGAACCACCTATCTGGAGAACAGAGAGGTCAGCCATAGTCTCTATCAACCTTCTGAGACATGGTTAACTAGTCTATATATCATATCTAAATACTTAAACTTGTAACTGACGACTTCATAGTCGGAATATTTGAATAATGAGAGTTTCTACAGCAATATTCATCTCTTTAAATTGCACAAGTCTCAACCACGCTCATTTAAAGAGGGTCTATTACACTGCACAGGCTAATCAGCATTAAACCGTTCCAAAAACGTGTCCTGAATTACAGTTTTCACCTTTTGTGTAACTATGCTATACTGAAGTGCAAAACCATTTTTAGTGAAATGGTGGCATCCTGTGGCAGAAATCAGTAACTGCAAGGATGACAGTTTAGAAATTACTGTGATTAAAAACACACAATCTGTAATCTAAGCAGTTAATCTCAAGCGCCTGTTTCAGTTCATTATTTGCATTACTACGAAAATGGCACATTTGCAGAGCTATTTTTAAAGACTTTTTTCGTTCCCTACATCTCATTTATGAGTAGCACAGCTCTTGTCCAGATTACAAATTACTTTCGTCATCTCACAAGTGAGTTAATACCACTCTTGGGGCATTAACGTTGTGAGATGGTGACTATCTTTGTGGGTTTGATATATATTCTTAGTATTTATAAGACTTTGAAGGTGCCATTTTTCTGTTCAGATAATATTAATTTTCTACAATTTTTAATTCCTTTTCCTTCAAGGGAACTCTGCTTATTCTTTTGCATTCTGGTTGTCTGGAGGTGTGCAAGCGTTGTTGGTTTGGGTTGGTTTACTTTTCCTTAAACCTCACTTTTTACTAAAAAAGCTTTCATTAGCATTTTTCTTAACATATGAAAATGATATTTACATGTATTGGGGGTGAAAGCAGGAATAATTTGACCTTCATTCACAAGTATGCACAGTAATCGTGGTAAAAGTTCTTGACCTTTGACTGTAACACAAATAACCATGAGCAAACACTTGTGAATTC
This sequence comes from Mesitornis unicolor, assembly GCF_000695765.1. NCBI lineage: Eukaryota > Metazoa > Chordata > Aves > Mesitornithiformes > Mesitornithidae > Mesitornis > Mesitornis unicolor. The sequence goes on from NW_010186186.1 coordinate 128,959, forward strand.
GTTGACAATCTTGCTAATGAATGTGGAAAAGAAACCCATGGATTTCACACATAAACCATGAAGAAGAGACTGAAACAACCACCTATCCCCTCCACACACTTTGTTTACTTCCTGTGGTTACAGTGTTGTCACCTCCCCCGGCCCATCATTCATACAAGGCTAAATCAAAGAAAGTGTTATGGATGTGAACTTCCTGCAAAAACAGAGAAAGGCACTGTAACTACAGGCTCTATTTTATATCTCTCAGTGTAACAATTCAGTGGATTAAAAAAATCTCTTTAAAAAAATCAAGGTTTTTTTGTGAAAGTAAGTTTTGCGTTACTGTACTACTTCATCTGACAAGTTGGCAACAATCTAGAAATAAGAAAGGCAGGCGTACAAAATCTTCTCCTTCCTGAAACTCATTTGCCTCCTGTCCTTTCAGGTAGCGTGAAATTGTTCAGTGAATGCTGAGAATACTGCACAACCTGATAATGCTGAGAATGATAATCCTGTCATTGAGGCGCAGGCAATCCAACCTGCCCAGGTTACACAACATGAGTGTACAGGCAAGCGTTTTTGTAAAAGACATCAAGCAACTCCATTTTAGTTGAGCGTTTTCAGTGACCATTGCTTCAGGACACCACTGCACTAGAAAACTCTGTTGTGCACCAGCCACACACAGTAAGAACGTGCTTTGGTACTGATGTAATATCCTTCTGCCATTCACAGCAGCATCTGTGAGCCCAGACCAAAGGAATATTTGGATGACACATTCAGACACATGGGTGAGATTTACCAAGATTAAAGACAGATTTCGCACCCTCTTGAGAAACCCCCAAACCCCAGTTTCCTGCCATAGTTCCACAAGGGGATTTCACATTAAATCAGATCCTTCTCTAGAGACCTATTTTTAAATGATCAACCACGAACTGGTATGGGCCAATGTCACAGAGGAAGACAACTTCAGTCCCCCTTGGCTTCTTGGGTGAGAGAGATGTTACATGTAGTGGCAGCCAGAGCAGCACACAGTCCTAAGAGTTGTCTAAGTAATGGTATGACTTGATGAGTTTTTGTATTAGCCTGTAAAACTACACCGAAAGAGCACGTAACTGGAAATCTAACATCAGTTTGCACCGATCAGCTTCACATCTCTGAAAAACTGCAAAAATTCTCTCCTATAAAAGGCGGTTGTGTTCACATCTGAGTCTCTCGGGGATGTGCTTGGTCCTCAATCATCGCAACATAATGGCTACTATGTAAACTTGAAAACAAAAAGCCCCCTTATTTATACATCTGTTTAGCAACTCTAGGCAGGGGTAAGAAACTTGGAACTTTTTGCTTTCTATGGAAAGCTGTTTTCAGGTATGTGTGGAAAATGAATCCTCTTTTTTCTAGCTAGCATGTCGAATAAAATATTCCAAGTTAATAATGGCCACAAAACTTGTTTCCCATAAGCTAAAAAGTGAATGCCACTGCTGTAGATGTTCAACTTCAGCATCTCTCACTGGAGACCACATGCATAAGTATAAATTACACTCATCTTAAAACGTTTATTCTCAATATAGAAACAGCTAGAGGAAAAAACCTGGTGGCTATAGGACAGCACAAACTTGTCAGTCAGTGTCTTTGACTACTGTTTCACTAGAAGAGGTTTCAAAAGTACTCTCCTGCAGTCATCTGATCTGTCTTCACTTTTATAGTCCTCATGAAACCTCAAAGGTTGTCAGAAGAGATCCTTTCCTCCCCTCCTTACCTTGTGCTCAGAGTGAAAGCACTCAAACTCGTCACCAGTTTCAAAAGAGACCGCTCAGACCTTTCAGATGAACCTCCTTACAGACAACTTCCACTCTGTCCAACTTCTGCTCTGAGTCTCATCTCTCTCCTACCAGACATTGAGTCCATGAAGTAACCAACACAGTAACAACAAAATGTTGCCACAGAGTGGCCCGCTGTATTTAACCTCAGAAATAGTCATACTGATTTTTGCTGCAGTTCCCTCCCCCAGTATTCTTCTCCGAGGTAAATCAGCAAAGCATAACAAGAATCTCTTCACAGAAAAGTATGCAAACCTTTCCACGATGTCACACCCTGAAAAAAATACTTTTACTATCTGTAGCTGAGCTTGGACCACATTTTGGAAGCCTGAGACAGTTTTTTGTTTTTTTTTCCTCCCTCTTTATTACCATCCATTACTTTCAAAGTTGTTGATTCTCATGAGAGTTAAGCCCATCACAGAAAAGCAAAATCTTACGCAAATGGGTCTAAAACTCACCATGCTGTTCATTTTGGAAGAGGATGAGCTTGCTCTCTGCTTCTGTAGGCTGTTGAGCTCTTCTGTGTTTCCATCCTTTGGTTTTATGATCAGCCGACTGCCTCCAGCAGTACCTTCTGAGGAGGATCTCAGTCGCTTCTCGAGAAATCTGTCTTCTCGGTATGGACTGAAGCTATTGGCAAGATCAACTACAAACAGAGAAGCAATCAGTGATCATTACGGAGAATTAGTCTTTACAAATATTTTCTTAATCAGAATGCCGCTTTGCTTGAAATGCTTACACGGAAAGGCAATCGCACAAGAGATGTTCTGTAGAAAGCAGACAATGCTTATGTAGACAAAAGTGTCACCTGGGCCACCAGTTCACTGTTCAGCCTCCAGTGAGCAGCACACTTGGCACACTACAGCCCAATCCATGGCTCCTCACAGCATCCAGAAGGGCCTTGGCTCCATCCTTTCCTATCTCCACTCCTTCCAGGACACTTCCCAGCCACTGTCCAATAAAATCCACCACAGAAACCATCGCTGGTCCACCGGTACCCCAACCCAACCCAACCTGCCTCACACCCCTGCATCCCTAGGCAAGTTTAGGTTTCACAGGACCCGGTGACAGGTTTGTTACCACTCCACAGGACAGGGGTGCATGCTGGGTTCGGTTTCTCTTTGACCTTCCTAGCTCAGCTCTGCATCTGCAGCCAGCAGACTGAATCCCAGTCCCCAGCTCCAGTTAAACAATAACACATCAGGAAAGAGGAGAAAAATTGTATTTTTGAAGTGTTAGGGCAAGTTTAGAGATAGGGAAAG
>NW_010186186.1:132047-143617 GCF_000695765.1 Mesitornis unicolor
CAGAATGGTATAACAAATGTAACACAGAAAGTCTTATCTTCTCTTGCCTTTTGTGAGAGAATAGATATTTTCTCTAAGGCTTTTCAAAAAAAATCCATATCACATGAGATGTATAAAGGTATACTAAGAAATACAGGGCATATCAAACCTGCTCATACATTAATGTCACAGTCACAATGCTATCTATAATGATATCAGCTACGAGACCAGCTATGGAAGAGCAAATATCTACTACCTAAGAAAATGTACAGAAATATTTTGCATTGACATCTGCTTTTAAATACTGTTTTAGCAAAATCAAATGTTCAAACCCGTGTGTTTGTAACAGATAAAACTACTTATAGCCATATCTTACTGAATGCCACATGAGGTTTTTCTCTGTTTGTTTCATTTCATATGGTAGGACTTTATATCTATTTTTCCAGTGGTTCCTTTGCATGCTTGGCCAGTTTCTAATTTTAAATACATTCTTCACCACTCAAGTCAAAAAAAACCCTGCTTTTTGAACAGAACTATAAAACCCTAACAATTAATCATCAACATTTAGATAGTGCAATATTAGCTCTAGTGTTTCTGTGAACATGAATCCCATTTACAAAAACCTCTCTATCACAGCTTCAAGTTCAGTTAGCCGCCTTACAGAAATGCAGATTAACTACCCAACTGCCAGTGCACGAGTTTCAAATGCACTGTGTGTTTCTAACCATCACGCCAAGCTGCTCATTGCTGTTCTGCAACACACTCTGAGATCCAAAGTCCAAGACAGATCCAAAGGGATGAGCTCTTTCACAAGTGAGCCAATGCTGCGACCAGTAACATACATAAATGGAAGTATTTCTTCTCCCAATTGACTAAGGTTCTTGGGGAACAGGTCTCTTCTGGTGAAAGTTAATTTAGATGGTTAATTTGACTTTCTATTGCCATTTACATAGAAGGTATCCAACCAAGCCTTCCAGTGACAAATAACTGAAAAAGCCAGATTGCTTTTGATTCTTTATAAACCACATGCCCAGACATATGTCCAAGCAAAACGACAGGTATGAATTCATATGAGTTTGCACTCATTCATCTTCTAACACAAACACTATAAATGCAGCCTTGTTAACTCTCACCAATTTTGGCCCACCAGATACAGCCTCAGGATTATGCAAAGAAGCATAAGCCTTTAGGTTGGTTTGAGAAAATAAACTGTCAGAGATAAATGTGTTCTGACAAGTGTCCTTCACTCAAGGGCCTGGTGCCTTTATTCATCTGCACCTCTATAGACTGGGATTTCTGGCCACAGCCTTTCCACTTAATCTTGTTAGTATTTCCAAATTCCTCTTCACAAGCTAAAGATCCAGTGTGGAATTTAGAGAGGAATTAACTCTGTTTCACAGACTACGTAATGAGGACTCGCTCAACGATGTTTCAGATGGAAGCAGAAAGAGGATCTCTCTGCCACAGAAACCTCCACTCTGTAGCATTAGTCGAGTAGAGCAAGCGAGAGTCAGGAAATTTTGAAATGCAGATCAGCAGACAACAAACTTATTTTTCATAACCAGACCGCAAGAAGGTTTATTTCTCTGGCGATGTTTTCATCTCAAACAGCACAACTCCTTGGCTCAAGTCCGAAATAGGCACGCCTCAAAAATCCCAGCTTCAGCCTTCAACAAGAGGCAAGAATCAATACTCTCTTTCTTAATTCGTTTTCTGCCACCAAAAAAAAGCATAGGTATGAGCATCACTGATGGGTGCTAGCAAACTGTAAAATGTAAGCTCAAAAATATCATGGACTTTCTGTTAAATTCCTACACCGCTACAAAAATGCTTTATGACCAAACAATTCTTACAGAAGAACTGAGGCCAAAAAACCCCCCAGCAAACCCCACCATGAAAAGACCACGAGACATACCTCTAGAATGGTTTGCTTCATAGCCCTGTTGTGTTTTAATGGACTGAGGTTCAGAACATGGAACAACCTTAGACCCCATCACAGGAGCTGTGTCTCTCGTGTGCTTGGACGGTGTGCTTGCATCTCTGTCCCCGTTCAATCCCTGTGCTTTTGGAGACAGTGTCACTGGTTCTTCTCTACGCTGCAACGCAAAGGTTTCTGAATGTGCGTTTGCCGAGTTAATCTCTCCTATATGCCTGGCATCAGTAGGTAGTTCATTGGCTTGCATCAATACTTTTGTTTGATTAGCAGCTGAGGTTTTGAATAAGGTATTAGGTTCAACATTACACGAGCTTGCATGACTCACAGGAGATACACCAGCAGAATGGCCAGTACTTTCCGCAACATCCGCTTCCCTTGCAGGAGCAGCAGCAAGATTGAAGAAGATCTGAGAGGTAGAGTCATTGTGGCCAAACTCCTCTGCAAGCAGCGCCCCAGTCCCGCTGCTGGGCAGAGCATCAACCTCCGAAACAGAATCCTCCGTCAGGGCAACAAAATCAGAAGGGGTCTGGGCAGCCGTGAGGTCAGTCGAGAGCAGCGGTGACTGCAAGGAGCTTCCCATGCACTCGGTCGTCTCGGCTGAACACGGAGGAGAGGACTTGGCGATCACAGGTTCACTGCGCACGTACGATTTCTCCTCCAACAAGCACCTGGGCTGCTGCACAGAGGAAACCGACTGACTCTCCGAAACTGGTTTGGAAAATTTGTAGTGCGATGAGAACGATTTAGTGAGAAGTTTTCGGGTGGATTGTTTGACAGAGTATCGGCTCTGCTCCTCTGCAAAGCCCGAATCGTCCCCCTCATTCTTCCCAGAGCTTATGCAATTTATGAAGACATTCTTATTCGCTGAGGACTCCTTTCCCTTTTCAAAATCGTCTGTCAAAGATCTTGTTATCTTCTTGTTGCGTGAGCTGCCAAAGCCAACCGAATGCCTTCCTCTGCTTTTAATGTGTTCCTCTAAGTTCAGTTTTTGAAAAGTGCTGAGAGAGGACTGGGCACCATTGGAGATGTTAATGTTTTGATTAGCAGAGTCGGGCTTTTGCTCACTCCCCTTCTTATTATGGAAGCTAATGGAAGGGGTGCGGAAAATACTTCGGCGCTTGCCTGTGCTCCCTGAGCTGGAGTTTGTGCTGGATGGGGAGGAGGTGTGGACACCGATGGCATTGGCAGAAGAAGGGGAGGAAGGAAGGGAGTCGTGTCTCCGGCTAATACTTCTCCTGAATATTGGCAACCGAGATACTAGAGTCGATCGTCTGGATCCTGAGTCCCCCATCAGGGCACAACGTGTCCGTGGCTCTTCACAGCCAATGAACTAATCTGCGATGAGGAAAAAAGGAAAACAAAGATCAATGATTCAGCCTCAAACTCCACTTGAACAGCCTTTAAGTCAGCGTAAACACATAAGGTGCCAACATTAGCTTTATGTACAGCTGCAAGTTGTTGCATATGCATTACTGAAGATTTTCTGAATTCCAAAGTGTTCAATGGGCAGCGCTGAAATCCCAGCGGTTGAGCAAAGATGTGGCTCAAGACATTCTACAGATGAGAGATACGGTATTATATATGATAAACTACACAACGCATATCACACTGGGTAACAGTATAGAAACTAAATGCCAAAAGATACACATACATATTCACAGACGTCCTCACTTACATTCTCAGCACGTGTCTTCCTATAAACCATAAGCTCTCTTAGAAGAGACCTGATTTTTCATTATCTGAGTAAAGCAAAACATTATTTTGTGTTACTAAATACTCCGATTTAAATTTTTCAATATTCCCTGAACTTCCAGTTGGATTTTTGATTCCTTTCTGTGCTCCTGCCAAAGGTTGTACGTATCACCTTACAGCAGAGAAAATGCTGGCATTACAGTCAAAATATGCAGCACCAAAAATTCTTCCTAAGGAACTATAAGTTCCAGGCATTTATTGTCAAAATATGGGATCATGTTTCTAGATTTGAACGTCAATGTTTCCTTCAAAGACTTCTTCGAAATCCTCTTGTAGCCTACTTGCTTATAATTAGCCAGCTTTGCAGTTTTTAAATTAGTGGAAAGTGTTTCATACACAGACACTTGGCATTTTTCATAAATATTTAAGCAATAAAAACTTAATTTGATCAGCACAGCAGATGCACCAGAACAACATTAACCATTACGAAATACATGCCATTTCTATTTTGTTCTCGCTATAATAAACCACTGCTGTGAGAGACGGGACCACAGAGGGAGCAATAAAAGCACATGATAGATAATCGCAAGAACAGGAGAGGCTGTAGGTATAATGCTCAAGTGCAACTTCGTGAGCTGCAAGTGCTCAGCACATAGGAATAAAACTCGGGTCATTTATCTGAGCAATGCTGGTATGTCAAGTGCAAAAACAAATTCATTCGTCTAATGAGCAATTTAATATGTGCTATGTGGCTACAACAAATATCTATGAATAATATCTATTTATACAGTGTATGTATATACACACACATTATATATAAATAAAAAAAGAGGAACTGAATATTTAAGGAGTAATAAAACTACATATATGCTATATTACCACGAAAGAAAGTCTCTGAACTTAGTCGTTGTCCTATTTCTGCCTAGACATTGGACTGGACTTTATGCGTTGTTAACATTTTTAAGAAAGAAAAGCTAGTACAGCTACAGAGCAAACATGCGCTGCCAAGCAGCCCCATATTCACAAGCACCAGGAATCAATAAGCAATTTTGTAGTTTAAAATGAGAGAAACAGCTTGCGAACAGGCACTAATTCCTAGAAGTCATTGGTGCTCTCTGATGACAAGCTAAAACCCAACCGAGGCAACACCAAGGATACACATGCACCCCCCAAGATTGTTTAGAGATTGTCAGGGTTCTTCCTTGTATTTTAAGGCAACATCATAACTGCTGAAAAGAGACTTCAGAATGCAGCTTTACAACTGCAATAGATGAGCAAAATATTTTTACAATACATTAAATTGCTATGGGTGTTTTATGCTCAGACAAAACATTTGCTCCCATCGCTCGCTCTCTCCTGCCCACACCTTTATTGTCAGTTCACTGCAGAACAAACCATCCCGGGTTATAATTATGAATTCTTTTGAGTCGAGAGCAGGAGTAAGCAAACAATTGAGCAAGAAGCACATATTGTAACTTTCGCTGGAAATACAAAGGCTGTGTCTAAATAATATAGAGATTATTAATAATAACTGACCCGTGTATATACACAGCCATAGCTTCCCAGGCGGTAACAACTTTTAATAGATTGCCTCTAACTGCAGGTAACAATAGCATTTATTCATTCATTCTTCCTTCCTTGCCTCTCGAAGGAAGAGCACAAATAAACAGTCAACATTTCTCTTACTGTCCAAGCAGCAGAAATCCTCACCTATAAAATACGAACTATAACGTCCTGTTCTTTCTAGTCTACAATAGCTGTCAGAGGACATCTCTCTAAACACATCCACCCACGTACACACACATGTATAGTGTGCATATACGAATGCTCATGTGCAAATACAGTTCGAATACCCTCAGGTATTAATGAAATAAGATCCTTCATTATTTCTTTGCTTATTGCAGAGGAGTTATAAACTTTCATATACGTCCTATAATGAACAAAACAGGAGATGTTTCCCTTCATCTCCACATTTAACATAATTGCTTGTGCTTACCACTTTAGAGCAGTAATCCTTTCGGAGTGAAATTCACTCCAGCTACGTATTCTCTACGAAACCACCGATTTCCTGTATCTAACGTCCTCATCCCTACCAGCACTATTCTTAAAAGCCGCAACAGAGGAAAAAGAAAACAGCGGAGAAAGACACCTTTGTAGTGGTATTGTGCCGTTCCAGACAACTCTTCCAGATTAAAGCTGGGCAACAACTCTGACCCTACACAGTCAATCTAGGACCTAATAGGAACCTCCATCTATCTTAAAAGAAATTATTGGGTTTTTAGAATATTAGCGAGAAGTCAAGTAAACAAGAAGGATCGAGGAAAAGTGACAGCCTAGGAGGGCTTTCAACTCAATTCAGGCTCTGAGTAGGACAAAATACATTTTGCATCGTTAACACATAACATGAACAGTCAAAAACAGCCCATACAGTATTCTGTACAGAAGTCTGAATCTTGGTCAAGTATACAAATCATTACTTAATAATACCTTTTAATTCTAAAATCCAGTTATTGCTGAAACTATTTACCCAGTGCTGCAGCAGACAGACATTCAAATTTTGCTTTTTATGGAACGGATTTTTCATGCACATCTTTGCATCTGGTATTACACAAGGCAGAGTTTGATATACTGAAGGAAAATGAGTAAACTATTTTGAAAACGTTTAGCTGCAGCCAGAGCAATGGCGCATTACTTCAGGATCTGCTCTTCCTCAAAAGCTTGGCTACAGATCACGGTTTCTGAGCCCTTGTGCTGAAACCACTGCAAGTGAGACACAGGCAAAGCACAGACAAAACGCTTTCCCTTTTACTAGCAATTTTAGAAGTTAATCAAATAGAAATAATTTCCTTTCACATTGGTCTACACCAAGATTTTGCAAAACGCAGATTAACCTCAAAAATATTTTAGCCATGTATTTAATTGCCAGAGAAAACAAAGAGGACAAGTTTTTTTAAACTTGGGGCTTATTCCTTCTTTCCACACAGGAGATCTTTGGAGGAACCACCCAACTATACATTATTAGTCCTTTATCCTGCCTACAGCAGTTGTACGAGTATAAAATGCATAAATCTACATAGTAAGAATTATACAACAAGCTCTGCATTTTATATATTGCTGTATCTTGTCAAAAGAAACAAACTGTTCAACTTTCAGACAGTGACTGTAACAGCAGGAAAAAAAAAACACCACCAAAGTGTTAAAACAGGTAAAATTGTCAAAATGTGACACCAATGTGTCCATAGAAATCTACTCCGCCAATCCACCAGCTGAAAAAGGAAACCCAGTATTTTTTCCTTCAGCTCCTGCCAAGCGGTTATCCACACAAGTGTGCTGGAGCACACTGTACTCAATAAAGCGCAATCCTGGCTGGCAGTTCTGGACTCCAGCAGATGGAGCCATGGACCTACTTTTGTCTTGACTGCAAGAACGAAAAAGCAACAGGCAGTGCCTTTTACATTTTACATTTCCCATTGCCTCTGAGGCAAAATTTAGGGCTTCAAACTATTTTACCATTATCATAATTACACGTACATACCAAAAGCTAATACATGCTTATTCAGAGAACTGTAATGTGCAGGCCAGTACAAACACTCCCGTTATAAATAACCAACCTGCTACTACAGAATCACAGAACGTTAGGGATTGGAAGGGACCTCAAAAGATCATCCAGTCCAATCCCCCTGCCGGAGCAGGAACACCCAGATGAGGTTACACAGGAAGGCGTCCAGGCGGGTTTTGAATGTCTCCAGAGAAGGAGACTCCACAACCTCTCTGGGCAGCCTGCTCCAGTGCTCTGTCACCCTCACTGAGAAGAAGTTTCTTCTCAAATTTAAGTGGAACCTCCTGTGTTCCAGTTTGTGTCTGTTACCCCTTGTCTTATCATTGTTTGTCACTGAGAAGAGCCTGGCTCCATCCTCGTGACACTCACCCTTTAAATATTTATAAACATGAATGAGGTCACACCTCACTCTCCTCTTCTGCAAACTAAAGAGACCCAGCTCCCTCAGCCACTCCTCATAAGGGAGATGCTCCACTCCCTTGATCATCTTTGTAGCCCTACGCTGGACTCTCTCCAGCAGTTCCCTGTCCTCTTAATGCTTTTCAAACAAAGCTTTCCTAAAGATGTTCTCCTTAAAGATGCACCTCCTAGAAATACCAAACAATATCTTCCACTTAAAGAACAAAACTGAATTAGCTATCCAAGTTGAAATTGGGAGATGACTTGACACCCAGCTGAAAGACCCCGACCTCAAATCAAAGAAGAACATCAATACTCATCTGCTCCCTACCGCTCTCCTCCACACCAGTATGGTTTTTAGGCTGCGCTAGTTCAAGGAAGATGATGCATTTTCCATGATGCTTTAAATCAGAAATCATATAATAAAGCAAAACACACAAGACTAACATGTGAATCTTGAACTACAAACATATCCCATCCCTCACATGAGCAGTACCATATGGCAGGAGGCAAGGACCACATGATAGATGTAGTCTATAGATAGACTAGCTGGCTCCAGACTTACACTGGAATTAAATTTACCCCCAGATACACAAATACCCACAAAAAAAGCATATGAAAAGGAAGATTTTTAATTGTTGGTAAATCAACAGAAGTCCTTAAGCAGCCAATGCACTTCTAAGGAGCAGCCCTTCAGCCCATCAGGTAACATCATAGCCTGTGGCTCCCAACCAAAATTAAACTACCACCATTCAGATCCCAACACTATATTGTCCTCAGCATTTAAGCACTACTGCCTTCAATATTGTTCCCATTTTATCCACCTCTCTATTACGTTTGTGACTCATTTTTATCTGCATAGCTTCTAGAGGTCACTATGTGTGAGCAATCCTGTACACATGGAGAACATAAGAGCCAAAAAAAGCCACTAAAATATGGTTTTACATTTAAAACAAAAGCAAACAAACACCTGCATATACTTAGGTCTTTAGTCATTATCAAGGATAATGTAACTGGATTAATAGGGCCTTACTGAAAATACTAGCAAAGCCAAATGCCTGTGCAATAGTGGGCATTAACCAAGAAAGGCGAGATTGTTGATACTGAAGCATTTTGTTTTTGTCAATGAAACAAGTGACATTCCCTCTAATACACAGCAGCTCCCTTTGCTTCTGCGAATAACACTCTCCCCTGCTCTTTGCTTGTCTATACAACCCTTGCAGCGTGGTACAGAGCTCAAGAAGGTATTTTCTGGAACAGCAGCCACAGTCAAATTCTCAGTGCAAAAATTTATGAGCTACTTCCATGTTCACACTTGCTTGGAGTTTAATTTTTCACAGCTTTTATAAACAAAAGAAGAATGCCCAACATAAGGAGCTAGATCTTTAAAAAATCATATATGTGTCTACACATACAACTCCACACACTTTTTCCCTCTGTACTAAAAACTGATTGTGCAAAATAGATCTTGTATCTGGAAACAGCTTTTATATATACGGAAAAGAAGAACACAGCATCCAAGCACAGAGGCATCCTAAGGCAAGACATGAGATTTCCTCCAGTTTCCTGTGTCCTGCAGCGCAGGCCTTATCCGTATTTTCAAACACTCCTGTGCTTTCAGGAAACAAGAGAGGGAACAGGCAAATAAAGTTGTAATAAATAAATTTGAAGCCACACACACATGAAAACCCCATCTCTCATTTTGACTGGTCCTGTACCAGTTGAAGACAACTATTTTATAAGTCCATAACCACTAGTCCCAGTGCCGGGGTAAAACTGGAAGCATAACCAACAGCCAAAGAAGAAAACTGGAGATAAGTTATCTCTATATCCTCTTTTGACTTTAAATTAGCCAGAAGCCAAATGTTAGCATGAGACAGATCACATCGACTCATTCTTTCATTCGTTATCACTGGGTATGCAAATCCACCCCATTCGTACCAGGTGAACTGTGGGTTTACTAAAGGAACCAGTGAAACAGCTCCCGAAACCCAGAGGCCACAGTTCTCTCCTACCTAGATTTAAATCACTCCTACTTCAAATGCTTCTGCATCACAGCAAAGGTTCTCTCAAAGCATTTCAGTATAATACACAAAATACCAGGACAGAAGTAAAGCACTCTTACTGGTAGTCTTCACATACACCCAGCAGCCAGCTACTTGTCAGTAAGACTTGGGAAAAAAGCTGACTGGCAAAGAGCTGACTGCGTGAAGATGATCAACAACCAACTTTCAATTAAGGCTTTAAGGAAAATAATGATGTTTGGACTTCACACTCAGTACTAGGATTGTCATAAACACGAGGTGTGTTCATTTATAGGCAGCAATTTGACTTTCAGTTGTATTTTATCTTAACTGAAAAGGCAAAGCAACCTAGGAAGAATTAAGGATCATCTTTTTTATTCATGCAGGACAAATAGGTGTAACGTGCGCACTGGAGCACTGACCCATCTGCACATCGGAAAACAGCAGAGCTGGCATTGGCCTCAGTCCAGGACGTGAAGAGAGGGAGAGGCTCCTTGCCAGTCGTTTGCTCTGGAATTCAACTGGAACAGATCACACCGCACAAGCCGGTGGATATTCTCCCGAGGAAAATACCGGGAATAACACAGCCCCAGCTCTGTGCCCGTGGTGCACTGTTCGCTGCATAAAATTTGTCAGTAGCATGAAGCAAAGCACCAATATTGGCTACAACTCCCATAGGCATTCATAGCTTCTCCATCAGCTACCTGACAAAACACCCCAGAGAACTTCCTTTAAATATTCTGCTGGCTCACAAGACCTCCTAAGCGTCTCTAAAGCATGATCAGACTGATTTGCGCAGTCAGTAGTGAATTCAAGTTCTGCTTTAATGTGCTCCTTCTAAAAATCTGTCTTTGGATGTATTACAAATGCGTACCTCTCGCTCACTTCAAGCAGCACTCTCACAACCGCCTCAGCCCTACGCGGTCCCAGCAGAGCTGCGAGTCTTTGTTCTGTGCTCTCCCGTGTCTGTTCCTCTTATCTTCCAGAATCACAACTTCGGTGTCACCAGCAATTTATTTTTTATGCTAAAGCTTCCTGCACGTTTTCCAGTCTGGCTGCTTTTCAGTCTCAAGTGCTGCCTGCTTCTGCTGTGTATATGGCAACCACGGTGACAACAGGGGCTGGGGTCATTTATTACCTCTGTCACCGGCTGAACGGGTGACCTTAACTGCATTAAAACAGACCAAATCCTCAACTGCTGTAAATTCATGGGGCTCCACTAAAGTGAATCATGCTGATTTAAACCATTTGGCCTTTCATCCCTATAAGCCTTAGTCACCCCATCTGTAATTCTGCTTTAACTCCTGCAAAAGCAACACTTGGATGTGTATGATCTAATCACTCCTAGTAGAGACTCACAATTAAAGTGGATGGAAGCAGGATTTTGTTTGTGTCTTTTTTTTTTATGCTCACCAAGCACAGAATCCCTTAATGGATTATAATGAAAATTGATAAAACCCTAACAAATTAATCATGCGGCTCTGAAGACCCATACACCTGTGCTGCAGTCCTACTTCTTCTCCTTAAGTGTCTGTTTAGAGCTGCTGTTGAAAACAGAGATAAAGGTCCCATGGTCCACCTCAAAATCTCACAGTGAAAAGGACTGGGCAGTAAGAACTCTTCCAGGTGATCCAGGTAAGGGAAAGGATTTAAAAAATAAAATAAATCAATGTGGCTAATACTATTCATGAAAGCAAACCGCGAAAGCTTTGCCTAACATTAGGCAGACTAATTTACAGACTGGTCTTTGATTAATAACAAGATAACTGTAGCACATCACTGCAGCAGCTGTTGACTATGTTACCACGAAATAACATATCATTAACAGCAACAGGAGTAAGGATGCTCTTTTTCAAATTCCCAACTGGTGCCTTGAAAGAAGTCTGGTGGTCCAGCATGAACTGATAATCCTCAGCCTGACTGTTTGGGCCAGACACTCACAGCTTTACTAAACTCTAATGACAGGGAACCACACCATTCC
>NW_010186186.1:143648-148200 GCF_000695765.1 Mesitornis unicolor
GGGTTTACACATGAGATGTGTGCCTCATGGGGCTGAATATTAAATGCATTCATAATTACCATCCCCAATATTGCGTAATTTTATTTAATTGCTAATTGTTTTAGTTTCTTTATACGTGAATGTATTCCACTGGATGCCACTTATAAGAATAATATATTTTTAGGAGTCAGTTGTACTACATTTAGAAATAAATTCTATCACATGCTACTTAAGACTTCCATTAATCTTAACGAAGACTCGGGCAATTCTCCTTTTGCTACATTGAAAACATAATTATTCCTAGATTAGATTTATCAGACTCATATCAATTTATCTTCTTACTAATAAAAACAACGAAAGAACAAAACTCAAGACAACTGAATATATTCATATACTCAAATTCCAATTCCAAGTTGTTAATCAAACACTAAACCACAGTGGCCCACATTTCTGCAGCAATTAGTTAAAATTAATTAATTCAAAATAATTCCAATTAATTTAGCAAGTTTCCTAGCACACTCTAGGAAAATCAAGTGCCATAGCAGTAATGCCGAGAACTACACATACCACATTTACACAAACACAGTAAAGACCTGCATTTTGTTCTGAAAACTGAAGGTTAAGAAGGTCTAATTATAAAACCAAAGCTCACAAAGCAAGTATAGAAAAGGGAAAAAGAAACCAGTTTGCAAACTCAGAGCTGCCTAACTAGGAAAAAAAAACCCAACCAACCACCCACCAAAAAAACCACACCAAAACAAACCCGAAAACCAAACAACAACCAAAAAAAACCAACAAACCACAGCATGAAAGTTCATAGGAGTCCCAGAAAAATTAACACCTAATATCAATTGCTTTCCTCTGGATTTAGGAACCCAACTCTCTGGAAATTCACAGCTTGTAGTAAACAACACAACCCAGATTTCCATTAAGGTCAGAAAAAAATTCAAATCAGGATTTCAACACAGAAAAGTTTACAAAAATATGGTCTATCACAGTTTCCATTTACCCCAAGTACTCAGAAAAATTAACCCCAAACCCGATCAGAGCAGGTGGCAGTTCATCTTATCAGGTAATGCCTTTACCATACGTTCCTGGATGTCTCTGGTGTGCTGGCACTGTTAACCAAAACACCAGCTGGACAGCTTTGAAGGGTCTTTAATCAGACTCCACCATTATGTCCAAGTTGGTAGCGCTTGCTCCCTCCTTTATCATCAAATCTAACTCTCAAAGCCAGTTTGATTTTCTGAAAGATCATAGACACTTGTGAAGGCATTTTTTTAATAGCCACTATTTTAAGTCCAATAAAAATAATTAACATCTTAGCAGGGTTCAATCCATTTGTACTCTGCCTCCTGGTTGAGAGGACAGAGAGCAGAGATGACCACGCCATGTGATGACTACGCCTAGAAGTTTGGTAGGAAGATGAATTGCCTTTTCTCTACAACATGTTCCCTCCCATCTGAGATAGATTTGCAGCCCACTTTTTGCCTTCAAAACCTTTCAGCACATAGAAAAGTTCAGCAAATAGAGAGAGAGAAAATTGGTGAGCCAAGATGTCAACAGCAACAGAGAAAAGATGACAGAAATAATCTCACGTCAATTCAGAGTGGGCAGTTCCAAGACCTATCTCAAGGCAGAGGAACATAGAGAACCGGTAAGGCAGCATCCTCACAGGAGAAATACCCATTGAAACACAGAACTGCTCAGAAACTCAGGGAAGAAATTCAACTCTCTTCTCAACCTAGAGAGATGATAAGTGTCTAGAGCAGACAGTTAAAGAAAAAGCAGTTAGAAAATGCAAACTAAAAAGAAGATAATAGGAAACAAAGACAGAAAAAAGAAAAGTTTGGTGATAAAACCATGTCTAAACAAGGAAAAGTCCTAAAGTAATCCTGATTTATTTAGTGGGGTTTTTTAAATTCCATTGAAAGATATTGCGCAGAAGAGTTTACTGACATTTATTGCTCAATGACCATCTCAGAGCCGGTCAAACTCAACTGGAACTTAGAGAAAGGACCATCTGAACAAGCGCTACAAGGTCCTACAAGGTTCCGATTTTCCTGTGTTAGCTCATAGATGCTAACTAATTCAATCCTGCCAAGCACTTAAGCACATGCTTGACTTTAAGAATGAGAATAATCTCATCCCTATTCAGTAAAACACTTAAAAGCACACACTTAACTTTCAAAACATGAGTGGTCCCATTGACTTCAATAGGACATAAGCACAATGCCGAGTGCTTTGCTGGATCAGTGCACATGGATATAATTTAGCCCCCTTTCTAAAAGGACTGGGCAATAAGACACATCCTGTGTCCTGCCATTTCATATGAAAAGACAGAACAGCAAAACAAATTTAATGGGGTAAAAGTAACTGTATAGTAACTGTAAACCAAACTGCCCTATTCTGAAGGCTTTTTAGGGTTACTGTAAAAGCTGACATGAATTCTAAATGTATTTTATACAGTAAGAACAAATGAATATATTCTTTTCTTAAATTCATGCACAAGCCTAATTGCTATGCAGGCACAATTAAGAAGATCTAAGAAATGCAAAACCAAGATACCATATGGTTGTCAGTTCCAAAAATCAGAGACATAAAAGCGGATTTCACACACTTGTGTGTGAACACAAAACTCTGATTAAAAGACAACTAAATACAGCAGGTCTCCATGCCTTCCCCAGCTTTTGAAACACAGTTTTGAATGCATAAAAGAGGTGTCAAAAAAGATGCCTGGGTATTTCCCAACTACTTCAATCACTCTTAAGAGGTAAACAGTTGGCACACTAATTATTTAAAGCTTAATAATTTCAGGTAAAGAAAATAGATTCAGAAGCACATATTACTCCATTTCTGGTATACTCACAAGATGCCAACATCTGTATACCACTGACCTCTGACTATACAGATGTGAGGTTTTGCTGATTTAGCTATGCTCTTTCAAGGTAAGTGAGATAAGTAGTTTTGCACATTATCCATTTTACACAAGCATATTTGGGCTCCTTCACTAGCACTGGCGAGTCAGAAGAAAGCACGGCGGGGGAGGATTTAGTAAACAGGAGGGAAAATTTGGAAAATTAAGCTGCATGATAAAAGTTTTGGACAGCTTAAAGCTTTTGCTTATTACAGTGTCTATTCATGACTTGCTCCATCACGGCCAAGCTCTACAACATTAAACAGCAATAGTGCTTCCATACTTTCAAAGTGGCCTACAACTATGCGAAAGCGTATTGTGAAAACAAATGTACAATCTCTCAGCTCTTGCAGAAGCAATTACTCAAAACTCATCCATTTTCCACAGCCCTCAAGAGATCAGGTAACAAAGCTTACACTGCCAGCACTAAATATTATTCCTGTTGTGGCTTGTATTACAAAGACAGGTCCTTCCCATTATAAGGGCTTGCTTTTACATATTCAGTAATTTCAGCTTAATTCTGCTTAGATGTAGCTGCTTCAAAGTGGAAAATGCCAGTCAGAAAGCTTTGCTGCACCTGAAAGCGAACCCAACAACTGATTCATTACAAACAACAGCTCAATCTCCAAGTGGATACCAGTAATGAGTCAGGTCTCCTAAGGGTTTGTACTGGGATCAATACTATTTAATACCTTCATCAACAACATAGACAGTGAACTGTGTGCACCCTCAGCAAGTCTGCAGATGACACCAAGCAGAGGGGTGCAGTTGATATACCAGAAGGAAGGGACGCCAGCCAGAAGGACCTTGACAGGCTTCAGGAGCGGGCCCATGAGAACCTCACAAAGTTCAACAAGGCCAAGTGCAAGGTCCTGCACCTGGGTTGGGGCAATCCCCAGAGAAGGACTTGGGCATAATGGTGGATGGAACATTGGACAGAGGAGGGCCACAGAAATGATCAAGAGGGCTGGGACACCTCTCCTAAGGAAAGGCTGGAAGAGTTGGGGTTGTTCAGCCCAGAGAAGAGAAGGCTCCAGGCAGACCTTACTGTGGCCTTTCAATTCTTATAGAGGGCCTGTAAGACAGAGAAAGACTTTTCACCAGGGCCTGTAGTTACAGACATGGTGTAATGGCTTTAAACTGAAAGAGGGTAGGTTTAGACTGTTCATAAGGAAGGAATATTTTATGAAGGGGGTAGTGAGACACTGGAACTGGTTTCCCAGAAAAGCTGTGGATGTGCCATCTTTGTAAGTGTTCAAGGTCTGGTTGGACAGGGCTTAGAGCAACCTGGTCTAGTGAAAGATGTCCCTGCCCATGGCAGAGGGGTTGAACCAGATGATCTTTAAAGGTCCCTTCCAACCCAAACCATTCTGTGATTCTGCCCAATTCCCACAGCTGTAAAGAAGTGCAGAAAGGCACCTAAAACCTGTCAGCTGCACAAAGCTGCCAGAATAACTTCACAAAGCAAGAGACCCCGTACGCTAGTATCCAACTTAAATTCCAGGTGACCCACAAAGGTGCCCCTAAACTGGTTTTGAGACATGCAGCTCTGGAAAAGTCCCTTAATGAGCAACGTAAAAAACTGAAATAAGCCAGCAACATAATAAGAAAGAAAACATCTTCTGCTTGGAACAACTGCGTAACACAGCTGCTGAA
>NW_010186186.1:148231-149923 GCF_000695765.1 Mesitornis unicolor
CCTACACCATAGCATAACATGAATGTATTCCCAAAACACAGCACATTTACATCTGAACACAAAAACATCTACTGATCTCCATATATTCTAATTTTCATGTACTCCTTGATCTTTTTGTTTGCTATATAATGAAGTTTCCACACTGGCACAAACTAGTTAGTTAAAAGCCAGAACGAGGACATTTAAGCTACTGTTAATACCAGCTTCTGTGAATAAGAACTCCCGTCAATATTCCAAATGAGCGTGCTTGCTCAGCAGTGAATCTGTTTGCGCATTTGCAGCTTTCCTCGTATTTTCATGAATTTCTTTTCCAGAAATAGAATGTGTTCTTTGATTGCTCTTCTTTAGAAAAGAAGACCAAATTACCTAACCAAAATGCTCTACTACTTATTGAACACATAAGCAGGGAATGTTCTGTTAGAAGATGCAAACTGCAACCGAAACGCGAAAGAATAATAACAGCTGAATTTCAACAGTGGTAGTCAGATTAAGCAACCTTATTTTGAAACCCTGAAGCAACCTTCTGAATCTCAGTGTAGTACACCTACTTGTTATACTTGTGGGGATATGCATAGAGGGCATAACCAAGACACAGATCGCATGAATGAGGAGCAAGCACACACTGTCTCGAAGTCTCATCAGGATGGTGAGCACATTAATATTTAGCCTCATAGCTCTCATTAGTCCTGCCAACTGCATGTGTTAGACAATAAGCAATTGCTTTGCACTTGTAAATCACACATTTAAGCAAGGATCTGGCTTGCAGTCTCTTCCAACACTGTAAAAACAGTGCTAACCAAATGAGATGGACAGGAGGAATTACAGCCCACAGAGCAGAAATGTTTGGAAGTAACAAAGAAGAGTTCTGCTGCCGGACAGCAAACTGCCAGCTTCAGAGCAAGCAAACCAACCTCTCTGTTTTAGCACAGTAGGATGTACTTTGTACAAATTTTCTAGAACTTAAAAAGTGCTACCAAAAAACCCAAAAAATACCAAATGAGGTATATTCTTAAAAAGAAAAATGCTGTGGAAAAAAAAATAACCTTTAAGATAGTTTTTCTTCTTCAATTGGTCACAAAAGTATCTAATATTTTTTAAAAAAAAAAGAAACTAATTATTTCAGAAACCTGTTATTATTTGCATTAGATCAGTGCCTGCAGGTCCTGTCTCAGGCACCCTATGATACACAATATACCTACGTTTAAGAAAATATGGTCCATACTTCAATGGGCTTATAACTCAAATACAGAACAGATACCTGAACTTAAACAACTGCAAGATGAAATTAAAATAATGGTATAGAAACTACAGTTATTTTGTCATGGTATGAAATCTTCTATTGTGGTTCTCAGTCTTGCAAACAAGAATTACCATTACACAAACCGCTGATGATAGTCAGTACAAAGCAGTCTTCCTTCTCCTCTGCCTTGACTCGAGAGATAATACAGATATTTAGTAACCGGTTTAGTTAGCCTCAACCTCTTCTTTCATGTTACATGGTTTTCTTCTCACCACTTATATTTCAAATCAGGATTTCTTAAGTCTTCTGTGGTCAACCAAAAGGCTTGAAATACAGATGTCTCTTGGTTAGCACACCTTTTGGTCTTTATCTTCCTATCTGCATTCACTGAGTACTTCAAGTCAGTGGAATTTCACTAAATTTCCTGTTTCTTTCTCTAAATTTGCCATTCT
>NW_010186186.1:149954-183507 GCF_000695765.1 Mesitornis unicolor
AAATCTTCTGTGCAGACCACAAACCCTTAGAGATTCCAAAAGTGTCCCTTCAGACCTACTCTTAAGGCCTTTAGTTCCCCATGTTCCTTCCTAGTTAACGCCCAATTATTAAACCAATAAAAAAAACTTTTCAGTTATTTTACATAAATGAAATTTAAGATTTTTATGCATGTTTTTGAAAGATCATATATCTTATCTTTGTCTCTCTCTGTCTTCAACCTAGCTGGAAAGTGGATGGAGTTCTTTTTCATCACATGCTGAAAATTACACTATTGCTGTATTATTTTTCCCATAACAACATCAATAAAATTAACACCTCTGCTTTAGCCCTGAATTCCCATCAAGCAGGGCAGAGATTGCACTCTGTGTTACCTCTTAAGCTCATTACTGCTCTACTGATTATGGCCAGGGTTACACCATCTTCTGGCTGTGGGCCAAAGGCCATTCTGTAAAATATTGTGATGTATTTTCTTTCAGTCTGTTCTTTTGATCTTATAATGAACTATTTTAGAAGAGACGGCCAGTTGAAAAATATTTGTAGCTCCAGGAAAGTCAACTATCAGCAGCCCTGATCCTCACAAGTTACCTTCCCTTTGTTATGCACACACCATCAACACAAAACACACAATTCTTCACTCTGCTACAATATTAAATATATATTCTCTCAGATCCCCATGGTCAGGTCTCAATTTCTCTCTCAGATTTACATCTGTCTTAGAGCAATGGGACAGGATATAGCTTTTCTCATGTCAAGACTCCAGCTGACTGCTTTTATGCTCTACCTTGTCCTTGACTCAGAACTCTTGAAGTACTTCACCATAATAAGTCAGGTAAAGTGGACACGCAACATTTTTACAGCAGGGAGGTGGCTGGGTTGCACCCAAATGCACTTGGAGGACCCCGAGGCACCACAGAAGGGGCAGGACCTCCCTGGAGTGCTCTGAGAAACACAGAGGCCACTGAGGCACAA
This sequence comes from Mesitornis unicolor, assembly GCF_000695765.1. Lineage (NCBI taxonomy): Eukaryota > Metazoa > Chordata > Aves > Mesitornithiformes > Mesitornithidae > Mesitornis > Mesitornis unicolor. The sequence goes on from NW_010186186.1 coordinate 150,925, forward strand.
GAAAAGCTCAGACAAGGCCTGCATTCACTTGTCAAAATGCATACAGGGATGGCTAAAGTCTATGGAAAGGCACACAAGTAGTCCTGGGTCACCCCAGAAGTGGTACACAGCATGTTGGCCAGGCCAGGGCCATGCTGCCTGGGTCAAGGCCCAATGTGGGACCCACAGCCCTCGGTGGCAGAGCCCAAGGCCCAGCATGGAGGCACGTGCAGGGCGGCCTGTCAAGGTGAGGGCAGTCTTGAAGCAATGCTGGGAGTGGGGGCAGTGACTCACGTGTGAGTGCCTGGGCAATGTCTCTGTCCTGGCACAGCTCGTCCTTGCTGAGCATTGCGAAGCACAGCCAAAAACCCCTGGAGCTCAGGCCCAGTGAGCAGCAGGCTAAGCTACCCAGCTACCCGGAGCCTCTGTCCTTCCGCACCTATTGGGTGCCAGGCAAAGGCCTTGTAACATCATAGAGCACTTGGTGAGAGCACAGTGGGAGACAGTTGACATCATCACCCTCTCATTCCACAGACACCGGCGCTGGTGGTGTCTGGCTAAGCTCGGCTTCGGGTGATGGCAAGAGACTGTCTGTGCAGAGACAGAAGCTCATCAGGGAGAAGCATGTTGCTCAGCCCGGGGTTTTCCCTGCTCCTCACTCTCAGCATGGCCTCTCTCTTCCCCAGCAGCCTCGGCCTTCCCAGCCATCCTGCCTGGGCCACTGTCATGTGGGACGTGCCTCCTCGGGACCTGGAGCGACAGGGTACTGGCACAGGGAGCCAGTGCTCCTACCAGCCCTGCCCAGTGGAGCTGCTCCAATCCTCCTCCATCCAGCTGGGTGTCATGCTGGGGTCACCAGCCTGTTTGTGCTGCTCGGCCCTCTGCCTGCTGCTCAGCGGGGCTTTGCTTGTGTGCTGTCTTCGCAGAAATGCCAAGAGAGGCCAGAGAGAGGTGAGTGATGGGGGTCAGGTGGGTGGGATGGTCCCAGGTCGCTGGGAACTCACCAAGACCAATATTGGGTAGGAGGAGGACTAACAGCCCATGTGGAGGTGAAAGCCTGGCCAGTTATCAAAGGTTCTCTGCCTCCTCCCCAGCCCTTCACCTGATGCCAGGAGGCAGAGCGTGCCCAAGGTCTTCATCGCACAACTTGCTGTCTGGGACAGCCCAGCCAGGTCTGAGTTTCTCCAGGAGAGGTCAAGCGCAGCCAGAAAGGTCTCAGCCCTCTGAGGCCCCTGCCCCTTTCATTGTGTCCCGTGCCCTGTTGTTGCCAGGAGACGGGCCAGACACACCCAGCTTCTCCAGTGACATGCTGCCATGGTGACTGCTCCTGCAAGAACTGTGAGTTGATCTGCTGGCTGAAGGAAAATTCTGACTTGATGAAGAGGTACCTGAGGCACCTGCGCCACTGCTTCCTGCAGGAGGACATTCTCCAGAGACAAGAGAAGAAGAAAATGTGGGAAGACCTAGAAGAGAGGAAGACAAATTTCTCCACTTGACCATAAATCCACAGCTCCAGCAAGGCTCTGGCAGGGCCAGGACATTGCAGGGGATGCAGCGAGCAATGCTGTGTCCCTGTGCACCGGCACATCTCCAACAATAAATGTTTTATACGAAACCAGCTCCAAGCTAAATGTAACATCAAATGCATGTTCAAAGATACAGAGGCAAGACAGTCTGCACAGAGATGTTGCAAAGTGGCTCCCAACCACAGAGAAATCCTATTAATGCTAATTGTTTAGGGTTCTCCAAAGAAAAAGCAGGAAACGAGGAGGACTGCATCATCAGCAGTTAAAGCACCATCACAGAAATCAGACCCCTCCTACACTGCCTGTGAATAACAGTATTCCTATAATTAGTCCCACAGGATTAAGTTAGGCTGCGCTCACATTCTAAGTTAAAGACATCCAAATGCCTGCACAGACCAACATAAAAATTTACTTCTTACTAGTTGTACTGCCAAAACAACACCTTTGTTCCTATCACCCTGTTACACATCTCTCTTCATTCACAGAGAACAAACTCTCGTCCTCAGCCAAGGTCACAGGTATTGTAACCATGTCTTTGACCAACCTTTCGCCAATTTAAGTATTACTAGAAACTGAAGTAGAGATTTGGGAACCTACCATTGTAACAGTTGTGACTTTCCACTATGAAGAAGGGAAAACTGCCTGACTCAAACACAGGCACACAGGAACCCAATGAATAAGAGAATAGAGATAGGAGATCTGACAGAAGCAGTGTTGGGGCTTGAGATCCCCTGGTCGCTGGCCAAGAATGAACTGGTCAGTATCTAGTGTGAAACTCCACCACGTTCAGATTTTGTATATTTAATGAAGCCAGCACACTCCCAATGAGGTATGTACAAGCATGTCCATGAATGGATGGGTGGTTATGCACATATACAAGCAAGAAGTTTTTTGGAGGGACTACAAGATGTAAAGATCATTCCTTATACCACCATAATTTCTTGCTGTGATGTACATACCTTGTCATGCAAAATTCATCAGCAAAAATATGCCATAGTGAATATTCAATTGGTAATGCCACCAGATGAGGAATCTTGCACTATTCACAAAGGCTAGCAACATATCTCTCAGGACTTCTGGAAAGGTTTTGTCAATATGACACAGCCATCTACAACGTGTTTCCCTGACTAAATTATCGCTGTTAATGTACAAGTTCATTATATACAACGATTTTTGGTTCTAGCTCAAGTGTAGTTATTTGAATCCTTCATCAATGCCTTCAGCAGTTCAGAGCAAGAAATGGGACAGGATGAAGTCTAGAACTTTTTTTTTTAATATCTATTTTCTTATAATCCTAATTTCAGATCTGAGTATTTTGAGATACATCCACTTCAGTTGGTTTGAGAGAGAACACCATTACTAAAGACAGTTATTTGAAACAGAAAAGGGTCTACCTTTTCTTCTGTGTAGGCCACGACCAAAAGGCACTCAAATCTCCTTTCCTATCCATAGGTCAAGAGTAAAATTTTGAAATATACAATTGATACAGCTGTAACAGAAATGTGTGTGTGGTCTTTCAAGGCCAATCAAATGGTTCTGAGGGTAGAAGTGTTTTGTTTTGGAAGGTATTTCATGCTAGTAAGGAGAGTAAAGTACTGACATATGTGAAAGCAGGTTACTCCAGCTCAAAAGCCAGGACACCACTTCTTAAACAAACATGGCTTTAAGATAAGTGTTTTCATACTTGGAGGAGACTTAGTTGACTTCAGATCTGAAGCCTAGGAGCTTCACTTTTTCATACAAAGAAAGTGATTTAGTCTTGGAAGAAAAGGCATAGAAGAAAACTAGACATGTTTCAGAGCTATAGCTACCTGACTGTCCTGCAAATATTAAGAGCACAGCAAAAGTCAACAGGTGCCTTCAGCAGACAGGAAAGTTGACGACAGCAACTCTCTCCCCCTCACAAAAACTTCAGCTCCACTAAAACTGACCTTCATTAAACTGTACTTCATTCTACTGATGGTCAGTTAAGCCTCTGCAGGGCCAGGATTTAATGTTTGCATCTAACAGAAAGTCAGCTTCGATCAGCAGCACACTTTTTGTGTATTACTTGCACTTCTAACTCCTCTAGGGACACCAGAGAAGTCGGACAAGGCCAAAGCTTTTCAAGAAGGAAAAAGAAAAGAAAAAAAAAATCATTCTACAAATTCAGCCGTAGACAAATGCAGAAGAACAGGATACTGAAGAACAAATCCCTTAATTTTAGTGAGCCTCGTAACTGGATAACTCCAATGCCAAAATGAGGTCCACATCCCTAGATGCAGCTACTGCATAGGTCCAGGGACAAAAAAAGCTAACAGCATGGTGTACACTTTGGAATTAAATGTGACTGGGAGAAGGTCAGGAACTGCACTAGGACCTAGACCAAAGTGGGAATGACGACACGAGACTACTCCTTCAGCTCTATTAGAAATAACACGTGAAAGCCCAACATGTAAGGTGTGCTGAATGCTAAACTTAATGACTGTCTTCCTAATGAAAGTAATACCCAGAACTACAGTGCACATCCCAGGAAAGTACATTAGTACTGGTGCAACTGATGCAGTCTTACACGGTTCGATCACTCATCCAGATATCGCCGAGAAATGTCACTGAACAACAGAAGGATTTTCTGCTTGTGTTTTATCCTCAGAAGACACTGCAAATACCACAGTGGCCCAGTAAGGCAAAATAATCAAAGGTGCAACAAAGACATCTATTAGAAGTTTGTCCCCATACAAAAATCATGCCATTCATTCCCATTTATTGCACTCCTGATAACTTTGTGCATAGCAAAGAAATAAGTATTCAGCCTTGACTGGTTCTCAGTTAAATAAGGGACAGAGATCAAACATCTGTAGCCTGCAAAATTACTACCAAGGAAAGATCTGACATTTATTGACTTAAGCTGAATTGAAGGGAAAAATAGAAACAAGTTGTGGACTTCTAATGCACTGTAAATAAACTGTATAAAGAGACAGTAACACTCTGTTAACTTGTAAACTGCTAAAAGAGCTTTTAAAGTCAAAAAATATTGAATAAAAAGAGAAGTCTTTTGCCTTTTCTTGCAGCTTTAGTACTATTTTCAAGAACTCAAGAACCAAAGTCCCATAAGACTACATATTTATCTAGCAAAGGGCTATGTAAGAAAGTCGTAGGTTCATCAGTTTTATGCTGAAGGAAATCTTATATCCATTTCTACACATTACACACTTATTAAGACATTTTTCCATAGACTGTAAGGCTGAAATGGAAAAAATGGAGTTAATCAATACATTCCTCAGGAGATTATGAAGGTTAACATACTCTTCACAACAAACAATACAAGATTCCTCTTAGAGAACATGACTAGACAGGAGCAATTTTAACTGACACTTAAAAAAATATATCCTATAACAACGAGTAAATCCCTTTCCACTTCCCGCAGCTAGGTTGACTCTAGTGGACTTTAATTCAGATTATATTCTTCAGACTACTCCAAGGCTGAGCTGATCCATCAAAACTTGCAGTGGAAATCTGGCCTTTTCCCCTGTTCCCATTATCTCGCATACTCTTCTGCACACCTTTATACCGATCTTCCACCTCTCCAGTGTTCAGTGGTATTAGAAAGCAAGCACCTTCCATCACTAAAGGAAACTGGAATGAACATCCAGTACCTGGAATTCCCTTCATTAAGGAAATACACAGCATTCAACAAGGGTACAGAGGCTGAGGAGACAAAGTCACAGCCTGCCAGGTGGTACCGTCATTTAACAGATGCCCTGTCCCTGGGCAGCTCCCCATGAACCCCACAGCTGTGGCTGTCTTTGCAGAAACATCAGTCTTCAAGACACCTGCGGTGTTCCCCCACACCCCTGTGGTGCCCTGCATGATCTCAGGGAAGTCACCTACTCACTCAAGCATTAAAATGGATAATCCTTTCAGGCTTATTGAAAAGATTTAATGCAATGTCTATATAAGCACACTAAAATCTTTAAGTGGCAAACTCTTCTGAAACACAAATAGGCACAGCAAACAGCGGGGACAAATAGAACCAAAAAGAAAAACTTCCTCACGAATGGAACACAAATTAGTTATGAATTAATTTAGTATTATCCCAAATCTGCGAGTGGGAAAGTTCTGCTGCTAATCGTCAGACCGTACATCTGCTGCTTGCTGAGAACATATGGTGGGATTGTAACGGGAACTGCTGACTAAGGGAACACAGCACTTCATTTGGATAATAAAGCATAACTTGAAGATCACTTGCATTGTTCCTCATCTTGCACTAACCACACGCAAGTCGCTCTACCATTGAGCATCAGGATTTGGGCACATATTTGCATGGCCCTACTTTGAACTATTCACTCTGTATCTGTATATTTTCCTTTCTGAATGTGTAACTAGGACCTAAAGTCACTCAACAGACCAAACAATAAAAGAGTAAAGGACTTATCTATCTCTCTCTCTCTCTCTGGGTTGGTTATAGATTGCTATTGCTAGCTTCCAGAGAAAATAAGTCTTTTCAGAATTATCTTTTCTTCTGATTAAAAACAAAATAAAAGCCTCTGGGTGACATCATACTTACAATCTATCCTGAATGTCTGTACCAAACTTTGCAACCAAAATATGCCCATCAAAAACCTGATAACCAATATGTGTGCTAAGCAATTTGAAACGCATGAACAAGTGTGAGTCATTCCGCATTTACTCAGGTCTCTTTTTACTCTAGTCCTATACCACCACCCATTCTTCAGCATGCAAGACACTCCTGTGTTTATTTGAGCAGATGAATCATCTAATTTGACACAAAAGCGATTGGACGTATTGGACTCTATGGATTAGTCCTACTGTGTTTCATCTGCTTTCAGCCGACAAAAAGGATATTCAGCATCTTCCTGCTCCTTGTACTAAGGCTTCTGTATTCCTTACGTTCTTGCAATGACTTACAAAGTACACATTTTCCTCTTACTCAGCTTTGACAGATCAGCAGCCTGAATTTGACAAGCACAGGAATTCAGCGTTCCACCATTTACTGAATGAGGAACTCGTCACCAGGTCAAAGCTCAAATGCTGGTGTGCCCATCTAAAGTTATTTTCATTCTTACACAAATACTGCATAGATATGTAATGCACGTGGCACTTCCACACACTTCCTCCTGTCTGATTTGAGGAAACTCTACGCAGTGAAATATTTGCAATATTCAGGCCAATAGGTTACATTAACTGTCATAGTCTCATCTTTACCCAATATGACTGCAGCTTTAAGAATCTCCTTTATTCAGAGGATCTGAATAAAGTTAGAAACAAAAAGCAGACACACCCCTGAAACGGAGAAGGCAGCCAACTAGTCAGACTTTAAACTTTGCTCAGGAGGACGGCTGTTAGAACACAAGGAACAAAATACATATGAATATTAAATGGAAAATACAAGGAAAGTGAGGTTTAGGAACAAGGTTACTAAAAACAGAGGTCAAGTCAAACTATCGAAGTATTCCTAAAGATACCTAGGAGATGTGGTTCAACAGGCAATTCAGAGTGTACTAGAAATGTAACCAAAAGCTATTTAATATAATAGAGTATTATAGATAAGCATATTATGGCTCAACATGAAACTTTCAGCCCACAGAAATAAAGCACTGCTGAGAATTTCCACGTGAAAGATACTGGGAAAAATCCAGAAGCTTAACACCAGCCTTTCTGCAGCTGATTTCAAGCTGTTACTTATATATCTGTACTTACAATACACATAACTCCATTGCTTTAATCCAGATCAGCTGAAGTTACACAGCAACAGCAAACAACCTCTGATCCACCAATTCATACATGTCATCTGCAATCACTAAAGGTGCTGTGTCAGAATAAACTCTTATTTGAAAGCAGAGACTAATCTATATTTTTATTCCTCTCTGTTCCCTCAACTACTGTTCTGACCTTCTTCTCTTCAAGCTACTTCTGTTGTGTGAAGTTTTCAAGCTGGGGACGGCAGCACAAGACACACACTTGCACGGCTGTTTCTGCTCTGGCCCTGACACTTGACCAATGAGCCAACAGAACTCGCTTGTCCAGGGACATGGTCCAAAATGACTCCCCAGCTTCAGCCCGTAGCATCTAAAAGACCTTCAAAAGCTTGTGGATGCCCCGTCCCTGGCAGTGCTCAAGGCCAGGCTGGACAGGGCTTTGAGCAACCTGGTCTGGTGGGAGGAGTCCATGTCCCTGGCAGGGGGGGTGGACTGGATGAGCTTTAAAGGTCCCTTCCAACCCAAACCATCCTGTGATTCACGAGTGAGTAGCCAAAGCGACAGCTATAATCCTCAAGCTCTGACAGCCAGAAACTGAAATGACGGAAGAACTGACCAAACAGCACAAATCCAAGTTTCCTTCTGCAGTTTCTGAAGCTCAGACTAATATAAAGCAGCACAGTGAGTTTCTGGAAAGGCAGTAAATGCAGAAAGCCCTGCAGCAAAGCAAAAGCAATCCCTTGAGATGTTGATATTTCAGGGCAATGTGGAGTGTGTCCAGGTGATACCAGTATAACAGAACATTAACAGCTCATACTGCTTCTGTGGCAATTATGAAAATACCAAATCTCAATGCTGTGGAGTGCTGAAATAAGTAAAGCAGATCAAGCAAAAGATGTAGAGAAGACATTACATAAAGTCTACCTTTTTTACACAACTAAGACTGTTAAATAGTTTCAAGGGTTGATGTTGACAGACGTAAGTAATAAGCAATGCTGAATGAGAGAAAGGAAGGCTTGCAAGACTGGCCAAGAATACTTACTTGAGTCATTCCCCCTTTGGGAATGGGCTGTACAGAAACACAATACCTAATAGGAAGCATTTCCAAGGAAAAAAATAGAAGAGAAGCTGCCAACAGCTCCCTGGTGCTCCATTTTGGGCTACATGAACTATTTTGTCTCTATTTGAGTGAGGTAGAAATACCTGAGAGAAATAAAATCCCACAGACAAGCTCCTATTCTGATAATCTCTCTTTAATTGCATGGGAAAAGCCAATTGGAAAGTGTCACCCATTAAGCTATAATTATTAATTTGGCCAGCAAAAGGTCAAATCAACCCCTACTTCTGAGAATATATTCATCTCCCCTATGAGGATGGAGGAAATACTTACTGTGCTGACAAATCTCTGAGCATAACATGCTAGGGACAGTGATGGCACAAAGGTGCCAACAGCTACAACACTCCCAAGGGAGGATGGCCACAGCCGTGTTACAAAGAGATAACATCAGATATCAACTGAAACGACATCAACCTGACAGGATTCAGAAGCAAGGGTCCTGTGAAACTTCATCTGTAAACACAGCCCACAATTCACAATCAGAACTGCCCGAGGTGCAGCAGCACATACAGTAACAGTACAACTCGTGTCACTTTATTACAAGGAAGGGCAAATTACACCCAATTATACCTTGGTTGCCCATCTATCTGCATCTTTTAAGGTTAATGTGTTATTATATCACTCTCACTTCAAAATCAGGAGAGGCTTTGTTTTATGCCCATGCTTTACAAGTTCAGATACACTGAACTCTATCTGAAACACAGATGTTGATTATCCAATAGTCTGGATCTTTCTGTTACATAGAAGGCGATAAAACACACCAACATCCTTTGATCCAAAACCAGCATTTGCCAGTGTAACTGTGGCTATGACTGCCAGCATACTCAGGACTGAGTCAAAGACATCAGGAACTAAAAGTTCAAATTTATTTAGAGCAAATCCTTTGGCTGAAGTTTGGTCTGGCGAGCCATGCAGAAATTCAGTTCTTCCACAGATCAAACTTAAAACACATGCTGGTGGCTGCACTCGCTAGAGGTAACTCCCTCACTTGGACTCTGAAATAAAAAGACAATAGCCAAAAAGCTCTCCAATTGCTCATACTAAATATCCTAAACATGACTTCAGCCAACATTAGTGTTTGGCTATATTCCACAGCAAGGGGTAGGCCAGCATCCCACCAAAGGCGGCATAGGGAAGCAAACGCAAAACAGGCAGTAAATGAATCAAAGGTGCCAAGGTTTTGTCTAGAGCAGAGACGAGCAGCACATTTTGCAGCAAGGCCTCTGGAAAGTCTGCACTGGTGAGAGCCAGAGAGCAGGCTCAACATGCACAATTTGCCTCAAAGAAATTGCCCTTGCCAAACATCAAGTACTGAAAATAAAACTCATCATCTCTTTAAAACCAGGATGTGTGCACAGCAGAAAGCAATGGGAAGAAAATGAAGGCCAAAAAAGATAAAAAGCCAACTTCCAAACTGGAAGCATGGAAAGCAGATAATAAAGTGAGGCTAAAGGTGGTGAGGGGGATTGAGGAGAAGAGATAAGGGCAGGAACATATCCTTATCACCTGGACATTAAACATTTTTGCTATTTCTCTTCTAGTTTCATTTCAGCCACCTTCTCTATCACAGATCAGAAGAAAATGAGCAACTCTGAGCAGAATGCAAGGGAAAATAAGCTGAAATTTGAATCCATTAATTCTGAAAAGTAAGATGCGACAGCCAAACTGGTTTTGTAAACTAAGAACCTTCCCAGGCTCATGGATCATCATCAACATCTTGAAATTTATGTTTTAAAATAGCTATTTTAGCTAGAAGCACTGAAAGAAATTGAGAGGCCCCTATTCTTGCATTTTTCTTGCTGTGATCTACCACGAATGGACAAGAAGTTTTGTCGCACCACAAATCAGACGTTACCACAATGGCTTGTCTGTGAATTTACTGACAAAAAAGTGGGTTTCCACAACATCTTTGGTGCTGGTTTTATTGGTAAGACTTAAGTAATACCCATCACAGTGCTACAACCATCACTACATGACAAACGGAACAGTAAGAAAACTGCACAGCAGTTGTCAGTAAGTGGTCGTAGGGCACAGCGTAGCTTTTATTTTCACGTCTCTATCTGAAGCGTAATTTTGGTGATCTCAGTATCAAAGCGCTAGAAATGACTGACTACTGTCAAAGTGAACGGTGCAGGCACACGCGCTCCCTAGCACATAAAGTCAATACTGTTACTTAGGTTAGTAACAATAAACTGCACACAGTGCTTGCAGGCAAGGCTCCAGGGGTGCACAGGGTATTCCCGCCAGCTTTTATAACACCATAAAAATGGTTGCAAGTCAAAGGTAGCTTACGGGTACTTCAGAGGTGACTCTTTGGAGGGTTTCCCAATGACCTGATCTGAAGAAGCAGCTGTCTACGAGAATGCACACCTATGGCTACAGGCATTAAAGCTTTATTAAGCATTTTCCTGTCATTTTTCTCCCCAAATGAACATCAGCAGCGGAGGATGTCCAATAGCATCCAAACCAGATACTGGCATTTGTCTTAATATGAAACATAAAGGCAAAGAGGCTTTGCGTTATTACACATTACATTTATGAATCCACCTGTAAAAAACAACTTGTTCCTTCCATCTGTAAGAAAGTCAAAGACACTGAACTATGTTTCAGTCAGTACTAAACTGCTTATTTTCAGGAAACAAGATACAATTTTGTTCATTTTTTACAAGTGAATTGAATTGATTGAAACCCTGTAACTAATAAATACTAAATTAAACTCTTTTTTTTTTTTAATATTGGTGAACACTTCTTTTTCCCCTGAAACCACATCCCTTGAAAATTAAAACTGAAGTGAATTTTATGCATGACTATTTACTCAAAGCAGTCTCCTAATGTCATGGATCAATGCTTGAAGCACAGTATATGTCTCAGTAGCACTGAAGTGATCAATACGATTGGCTGAAGAGCCATCAGGAAAGCTGTTATTTTTAAAACTATCAATTCCTTGAAGACACATGAACACGATCCTGACTTATCTCAAATGCCCTGTTCACTATATAAAATGATTCTAAAAAGATACTCTTTCATCCTGTATTGAGAGTATGTTTGAAAAATAATACACAAACCCAGAGGACATTTAACAGCAGTTTTTTTCTTTTTCCTGCTCCGTGAGCCTTGCTGCAGATGAGACCGACACTTAAAGCTCAATTAGCTCAGTTCTTAGATAGGCAATGACAAGAGAGGTTTCACCACTAACCCAAAATGAAGTATTTTTAGAAATAAAGAAATATAACAACTAAAAATCACACATGTAAGTGCTAGTTGTTCATGTATGCACTTTTAAGTGCTAGCAAACCTAAATCTTAAATAGCCATGCTAAGACGTCTGGTTTGGCATTATCAGGTATTGTACCGGCAACATGTTCACAACCCAGAAGAAAAGTCCACATTTCAGCTGTTCCCAGAGACTGAAAATAACCATGGTCTATCTACAGGAACCAGTGCCAGCAGTGCTCACTTCTGGAAAGGATTTGTTCCCCAGATGAACTTGCAGCACTGGACTTGCAATGCCAGTTCAAGGCCCTTGCTCTCACCAAGTCCAACTTCATCAACCATTTTCTATAGCCTAAAGTAAACAAGTGGGAGAAACATTTTGCTTGCAACACAGCAGAATGGAAAATGGACAGACCTCGAAAAATTGGGTCACTGGTGTATCAGTCTTCCACACTGTGTGGGCAAGTACTGCTAGGAAGACTTTACCATTATAACCTATGAATTACTGAAATATCAGTGCTTCAAAGTAAGGTTTGCCTTAAAGAGGTTTTTAACAAAAAAGAGCAATTACCATTTTTATTTTTAACGCTAATTCTTCCTCAATTGCCTAGAATAACACAGGCTTTTATCTTGTCCAAGAATGAAATGTTTTTTCTTTCAAAGCAGCCGAGATACCTGCAAATGCATGAAGACATACTCCCAGCAGAAGGCCATGGAGCTGACTAGATGATCCTTGTGGTCCCTTCCAACCTGGTATTCTATGAAAAGACCGTTTCATACATTAGCCAACACACTCACTCCCCGAGAACAGCAGATGTCAGTCACCTCTGAATGGCGTTACACCACGTTTCCACTCAGAAAGGGATTTTTATGAGCCTGGGCTTGACGGCTGACACAGCAGCTCAACAGACTTGGGTGCTACCTTATTATTACAGGTTCTATGAGTACCACTGTAATTAAGGAACTGGCAGCATGTCCATTATGAATTCTTTTCCAGGGGTTAATAACTGAGCTGTAAAATTTGCTTTGGGATGGGATTTTACATCTGGGTGTGAATGGCTTTTTCAGTGTAAGAAAAAAAAGACGTTGGGGTTTTTCCTCTTTTCCCTGAATGTATACAATTATAATGCTTAAACACATCTGAAAGCATTCTGAAATACACTGCCTATAACAATAGAGCAGCACTTTCAGAGTTCCTAAGAAAATAATTCAATACGAGTGTCTTATTGTTCTGTGGACATAACTCGGACAAGAGATTTATGAGCTGTGGAGTCAGTTCCTGCCAGCAGACTCTCCGGTAGCTTTAGACAGGTAACTTAATGTCCCTGTGCTTCGCCTTCCCTGTCTCTGCAAGGAGGATAATTGGTGTAATGATCTGCACACAAAATGCACTCACTAAAACCATGGGAATACACCCTATAACTGACACGTCCTTTTTAATATAATACACAACTGTTGACCCTTGCACTTCTGTGTACTCTACGTGTTTCACATGCACATAGATGCTGTGTGTATGACAAGTCAGGGCACCTACAGACATTCAGTGTCAGCTGCATAAACAAGCCTGTCCCATATAATCAACAAGAGGGCTAATATCAAAGTTCCAATATCCCGATTACACCTGAACCTTGGAGGCTTAATAGCGGGTGTCTAGAGAGCTTAATACACATACTACAGTAGCCTAACCATATGTTACCACCCAGGTAACTCTACCAGGAAATCTTTCTCGGCTATTTAATCAAACACATTAAAAAAAAAAAAGTGAAAGAAGCTTCTGTTTACTCCAAGATTCTCAAAGTCGCCACTGTTGGTGTTACCTTTTGCCAAGCCCCTATATACACCTAATTAGAAATTTGTGTTATAAAAACTGATCCTTTCAAATTCTAGAGAACTTTCTTGCCTCTCAAAAGCAGCATCTCCCATATATGAAAGGTAAACCAACAACAGAACGGCTCTTGGAAGCAGCACAATTACAGAGATCACCCTACTTTCAAAACTCTGAACAAATTAACTCTTCTAGGCAGCATTCCCAGGTAAACTTCTTCCCTGAGGGTTCTTAACCAGAACAAGTCACATCAAGAGATCTAAATCCTGATGCTGCAGTCATGCCATCAACAGAATCTCAGGAGATAGTGCCAGTATCAGCCTCTTCAACATCGTATTTTCTCATTTTAACTTGATTCACCGGCAGTGAGAATTGTGGTATCACTATCCATGGCACAATACTGGCCAGAACAAAGGACAGTTATATCTGTGCAGGGGAAACGAGTTTTAGGTTTTAATCCGCTGACACTACATTCACAAATCGCTTAATAACACTCGCAGTGCTTCTTCTCTAAAAGTGTAATAGTACCCTACTTAAAAACAAACAATAACAACAAAAAAAAACCAAACCAAACAAAACCAACCAACCAACCACAAAACACACAAAACCACACAAAAAAAATATCAAGAAAAAGAGACTGCTCCACAACTACTTAAGGCACAAGCTAAATGACAGCAGAAATCAGAACAGGTGAAATACTTGAAATTAACACTTGACTGTATTAGTACCACTTACAGTGGTAACATATACATGGGATGATATCTATAACTCACACTTACATATGTTCTCGCTTCAGATAGAAAGAATAGCATTTGCCTGCAACTCTGGCTTCAGGAAACATAAAAAAACCTTGCATATGGATCACTACTACAATTACATTATTCCTTCAAAAAACCCAAACAAGAAAAAAAAGTAATTCCTTGCTTTACTCCAGGTAAGTGCAAAGATAAAAACCCACACGTCAGTACTCCTTCCTACCACATAAGAACATCTGAATATCCAAATCCCTGGCACTTCTCAGAAGCCTGGAACCACAGGGGGCTGACAGGGAAGCCACCAAGTGGTATAAGAGTTAGGGATGCTTTAATACATAAACCACCCGTTTTCCTTTGCATCTCTGCTTTCTCATAACTGAGAACAACTACAAAAAAGAGGAAAAAAAAATCTCACCGAAGCCGCTGTTTGCAACAGAAATCTGCCATGGGTTTAAGTATTTTACTGAGTAGAGATCAACTTGACGATAAATCCACAACAGAGTCTGGCTTCAGATGTCAACACTAAATTGTATTTATTTTGTCTCAATAAGAAAATTAGCACACCTCCCTTTCTCGAAAAAGCTGAAGGTCCTCCCTCTGCTCTCTTTTGACTGAATTTTATTTTAATAAAGTCCTGTTAATGTTAACATACCACTCCACCACTGCCTGATGAAGAATCCTGCACTTAGTAGATGGCGTGAACTATATTGCAGGCCACGACCTTGTTTGAGCTTCTTCAGCACCCAACCAAAGACAAAGGGGCAACGCAGCTCCCAAAGGTCTTGTCCACAAGGAGCCAGTGTCACCGCACTGCCTCTCTCTAAAGCAGAGTGAACTTACAGCCTTCACCAAACTTAGAGTTTACCAAACGCTATGATAGTGAAACAAGACAACCCAGACATTTACAGGAACAACCCGAGGCCTCGTGTTTTACAACTTCAGGTTCATGAACTTTACAAGCAATAAGGAACACCCAAAAAAGGCTATTACCGAAAACAATCAAAACAAACAAACAAAAAAGAAAACACACACTTAGAAAAACTGCACAAGGCCAAAGGAATACGTTTCAATACAATTTTAAAAAATGTTTCAAGTAAGGCTAAAGTGACAAAAACAGCAAACAGACAAAAAAACCCCACAACACTCAAAACTCAAAGTGCTGTTTTACGAAGTCCCTTGTAAAACCATCATCCATTCAAAGATTTCTCCTATTTTTTTCATCCAAATACCCTGGGGTGGTTTGCTGCTGTTATCTAAGCGACATGCCTACGTTACAGGTAATTGCATTACAGAAAGATAAACAGAGACAAGGTTCTGTCTAATGGGCGAACATCAAAAATGACAGAGTTGAACGCAGTTTTCCACTTTGCAATCTGGAGGAAGATTGCAAAAAATTGGGAATTTTTAGAATCAAATTCATTCATTGTTACAAATAAGAGTAAAACTTCAACAACTGTGTGTACATGTCTATATATGGATCTCCTAAATTTGCTTCTTGTACACCCAAGTACACAAAGATGTCAATTTTCCAGTATTTTCTTTCTTCTGAAAACTAGGAAAAGCTTGCTGAATCTTATTCAAGGAGTTTCAAGTTCAGACAGCTCATTTAGTCCATCACAAACCTCACCACCAAATTACAAATGTAATTTGAATGAAGGAATGGATCGATATGCACTATTTGGCCTCTTCCATAAGCAAATAAAATAAGCAGTCTATCTCCTTGAAATCAATAGTCATAAAGATAATCCGTACTGGCAAAGAAAGTTAATACCCTGGCTTTAACCACATGAAAAATTACTGTATCTTCATTTTTTACCTGACATGAAATAAACCAATTCTTTGCAGAATGAGGTGTCTGTAACTGGCATTAGTCAGCTGCTAAATTTTGCATGCAGCTTCACTCTCTCTTAGTAATATGTAGACACATATATTGAACACTTTAAAAAGTGATAACTCCTCAACTGTTCTAAAGAAACCAATTTCCTAAAGCAAAATCTTAATCCTATTTCACATAAGAAAAAAGAGCAAACCGCCTTGAAGTTTTATTGTAAATATGGTCATATGATATTCAAGCTACAAAATCTTGTAAAACAAGGAAACAGCTTTCAAACTACATGGCCTTCCTTACCTGCATTTCTCTCAAGTTGCCTGTCATAAGAATTACTAAAGAATTCAGCAGAATACAACAGTATATGAAGAAATAAATTAGTGTAGTTGGAATCTTAAAACAAAGTAATGGAAAAAACATTCCTAGAAGCAGAGTTTTAAATTTAAACATAATTTTAAAAATTAATAAATAAATGAAGCGGCAGGATATGGAAAATTATTTGTTTGTAGTCCACATAAATTGGTGTGCACACTTAATTATTTAGGGTTGGAGGGTTTTTATAATGAAAAAGCGTTTCTTGAACAAGTTCCACCAACTGTGGTCTCCTTACAGCCACTCTAAGGCAAAGAGGCTGAGAAGTGTTCATATGGGCTTCAGCTCCAGCCATTCAAAGGTGCTTCTGGGTGGTGCCAGATAGACTTGTAGAAATTAAAGAGCAAGCATCAGCAGCACAGTCATCAGTCACAAGACAGCAAAGAAAAATAACAGAGGTAGCAGGAAAGGTTACAGCTAAAAATCCCACAAGATCCCTGAGGAAAAGAACAGGACTGAGGAAAAAAAGAGGGGAAAAAAAGATGATGCTAAGGGAAAATAAGTTTTGAAGATGAAAGTGAGCTAACAGAGAGGAGAGTGGGGAATATTAGAAGAGACAAAGACATTTGAGAGAGGAAAAAACACAACACCTTACTGCTAACAAAGAAGTGCAGAGGCAGAATTCTGTTTTCCTCACTGTATTTTTGGAAGCTCAGCTACCTCCAATCCGCCTCCTTTCAGCTCCCTATACACAGATCCCAGCGTTTACATGGAGCTCTCACAAATTTAACTGAACACTGCACTTTTATATCTGTACAGATGAAGCCAAAGAAATAAAGCGTGGTTCACTTTCTAAAACCCACAGCAATGAGCTCAATTTTTAGGGGCATACACGGCATTAGTAGAACTGTATTAAAACACTGTTAAAACAGCATAACCTCACTCTATAGTTTCATTTCATCCACCCCCTCCTCCTTCACCTGCCACATACACCCATTTCTTCTCTATCCCAAGCCCACATCCTCACAGCCCATTACTTTTAACTAGCCCTTCATTTCCATGCCCTTAAATTCCGTATTTCAAGTGGTCGTCTGATCGCTGTTTTTTTACCAGCAACTGCTTTGCTGTGTAGGCAGTAAATCTTTGAAGTAAAAGCAGATCAAGTAAAATCCTTTTTTAAGAACTTGCCCACTGCCCAGCAGGGAAAGCAGCAAGCGCTGCTCAGCTCACAGACCCTGCACTTTGTTCAGCACCTGTGAGAGTTCACCCACGCTCTGCGGTGAGCTCCCTACCCCTTCCCTTTTGCTTTTCATGCAGCATCTTCCTTGGCAAATGCATTTTCCTCCAGCTGTAACTGATCAGGTAACACAAGGCAGAAAGGTCTCAGGACAGGGTGAAGCCCAAACTGCCCTTGGCAAGGGTACGATCATCTCTGATCCTGCTCCCAGGGATCAGGAAAAAACAGGCTGTGGTTTCCCTCTCTGCATGGCTCCTAGGGAAGATGTGAACCATGGGCTAAAACCAGGTCCCGAGGACTCTCCCCAGCAGTCTCTGCTGTCGAAGCAATTCCATTTTGAACCAGATCTGTACATATGCACTCAGCAAGAAAAAAGAGAAAGCTGTGCCACTGCAGTGAGTGATCCCAGAGTCACCTGCCTCAGCTAGGACACCTGAGGGAGAAGGTAAGTATCAACAGTCCTATCTTTTCCTGCAAACTACAGGGAGTGTTAAATCCTTTATTTTTATTGGGAAACAACCAAAAATCAGAATAAACCAAATTGCTTTTGTGTGTCTTAACAAAAGAGTTTTTAAGTTTAATTAGTTTATTTTAGTCTGCCATATATTGAAGAAATAATCCTTCTTGGTTGAGCCATTTTTGTTTGTTTCATAGTTCAACCTCCAAACCAAACAGGAATTAAATTTCAGAGCTCAGACTTCTTGTTTTAGTACCTTAGTACAACTCCTACAGATTTCAAGGATTAAGACACACAGAAGCCAAAGATCAATTATTTGCTGAAAGTCCCACCTGCGTAACAGCACACTGGACTTTTTTTTTTTGGCTCTGACATACGTATTTTTGGAAGAAGCATAAAAATTGTAAAAACAATAAAAGAAAAAGAGTCCAAACAGACAGACATATACGGTGCACAGAAGCAGAAGGAAGTATAAGAAACACTGCTGCACCAAACACCAACAGAAACAATTCCACCTCACTCTTAAAATCCAGCAATCCTTTTATCCAACTTGAAATACACAACGTTCACTATACAATATGTAAGCACTGTCATCATTAGAAAGTAATGAGCGTATTTTTACAAAACACATATACTAAACGCACTCCTAAAATTCAAAACAACATCCCTATCACACAGACTGGGATAAAGCACCCTTTGCACTGCAAAGATGCTTTCTAAAAGCAAGTAAAAATCTTAAATAAAATTAAGTTGAAAGGGCTGTGTGATATTTTAACATGCAATTATACTTTTGGAAGTCAACAGGCTCCAATATGCAGAGTGGTACATATTAATCTAACAAAAAAATTAATCGTGAGTTAGGTCTATATGTACATCGAATGATACTTAGGTTAGCAAAACTGCGCGTGTTCTACGGATATTAGAGAACAATAAAATAAAAGAGAGAGAGAGATTTCTCTTAAATAGAGAACACGCTTTGCTCTTTTCTACTTTTCTGTACAAAGTATCACTTTTTGTACATGTATCCATTAAGCTGGTTGTAATGAACTATGGCATTATGGCAAACTCACAGAATCACAGAATGTTAGGAGTTAGAAGGGACCTCGAAAGCTCATCCAGTCCAACCCCCCTGCCAGAGCAGGATCACCCAGACCAGGTCACACAGGAACACGTCCAGGTGGGTTTTGAATGTCTCCAGAGAAGGAGACTCCACAACCTCTCTGGGCAGCCTGGTCAGTGCTCTGTCACCCTCACAGTAAAAAAGTTTTTCCTCATGTTTACATGGAACCTCCTATGCTGCAGCTTGCTCCCATTGCCCCTTGTCCTGTCATTGGACATCAGAGAGAAGAGCCTGGCTCCTTCCTCCTTCCCTTCACAAATTTATAAACATTAATGAGGTCACCCCTCAGTCTCCTCTTCTCCAAGCTAAAGAGACCCAGCTTCCTCAGCCGCTCCTCAGAAGGGAGATGCTCCACTCCCTCCATCATCTTTGTGGCTCTGCACTGGACTCTTTCAAGCAATTCAAATTATATCAATGGAAGAGCCTGGCGCCAGAAGAGTTTCAATACACATATGTACAAATTCATTTTCCTACCCTTTCTAAATAAAGCTTGTGTTGAAATACACCTTTATGTTAATAGAGGAGATTTTGCACTGACAACTACAGAAATCATGAACTGGATCAACAGATCAGAGCTGCTGCATCATTTCCTAAGTCCTCAAATTGATCATGTGGTATTGGTTGCTCCCACTACAAGGTTTCTAATGCAAATAAATGCATCAAGACCTGACTGTGAGGCAGCTGACATTCAACAGCCACATTATTCACTCAAAATGAAGTTACACACATTAGCTAATACATGAACACAAATAGAAATCTACTCCAGAGAGTTAACACTTCTGGCTAAAGCTTAATGATTTCGAGACCTGGTCACTACAAGTGGGACTCGGACTTCTCCCAGTTCAGGAATTACTGTATTTTCACAGATGGATGCTGCTTTTAATCTCTACTTGGAGATTCTGTTCACTGAACTTACGTGGCAGCTGCAGCTTTGAATTGTGATAAAACTGCATGTAGCCGGAGCATAAATCACCTCCTTCACAGATATATTCACAGAAGCTGGAAACAAAGATTTTTCATACATCAATGAGCAGGAAATGCATATTGTTAAGTGTATCATTTTAATCCATTAGTAAATGAGTCACTTCAGTGTTCACTTTAATGATTAACATTAGAGTCATTGTCGTGTTAAAAACATGATGTTAAGAGTTTTGCCTGTCCATTTGTGGGAGCTTTTACATATTCCCCAAAAGCTATTTTTCCCCAAGTCTTGTACATTCCACACATCCAGAAAAATGCTTTACTAGTTTTAATTTGGAATCTGTAATAAGGTTTAAACAAGAGACTCTATCGTTTATCAATTAACATTTATCACAGCAAATCACAATGCAGCTGTGTTTCAGAGAAAAAGCATTTCCACGGATGAGATGAGAGGTAGCAATTTCAACGAAAAAAATTCATAAGCATCACCATCAAACTCAACGTATGCTCCGAGAACGCGATCAGAATGATCTCAACTTACAAAAGGTCTGAACTACTGAACTGTAATTAGCAAAACCCCTTTCAAATGTGCTGTATGGACAGAAAGAGGTAGAGAACACATACCAGATTTAGAAATGGACAGTGTGGCTGTGCTTAGCAAAGTACTAAATTAATTGGAAAAATACATGAGCTAGCTCAAGGGCTTGTTTACTAAGTGTTAGATACGGTTTATACAACTTCACTGGGTTGTTCAAACAGAGTCCTGAAATGAAGAAACGGGAATTCTATCTGGCAACAACGCACCGGCCACACAGAAGAACAGTTCTCTGCTTGGCAATGCCCTACAACACAAAAGCACAGGTCAGACGAGCCCTGAGGTCTTAAAAAGAGGGAATTCCTCTGCTGTAACCCTTCACACGAGGCCAGCTGAGGGTGGGGGGTTAAAGACCAGCACTCAGGAGTGCAGCCAGTCTGGGATTGCAGAGAAAGCCAGAACAACATCTGGAGCAGGGGCTGCAACCTGCATCCTAATTGACTCCTGCTACTGAGCTGCTGCTGATCCAGCCCACCCTACACCAGCTGGAAACCCCTCCTGGCGGTCACACTGCTGTCCAGACATGCTGCTTTCCATTAAGGAAGACCATCAGTCATAAATGTGTGTGCTTCAATAATATTCAAAAAGTAAAGGAATAGTGATTGCAGACCAGGGCTACTGTACGAGTCTGCCCTTCTTTTCAGCACCGAAAGAAATATATTAATAATTTTTCTTTATTTTTTCCCTTTTTAAATATTTCCTTTCTTAACAGTGGAAACAAAATGCATTTCTTTTCCTTTTTGTTTGTTTGTTTTCAGGCTTGCCAAATTCTCCAGCAAACAGCTGTGACACACTTCAGCCCATTTCACCACTGCAAATGGGCTCTGGCCTCCTCTCCCACCCAGCTGGCTCTCACTGCCCCCTCATCCTTTCTTGCTGGCATGGAATAAATAAAAATAAATAAAATCAGAGAACTTAACTAGTTGAAAACTAACCAGACAAAAGCAAAGTTAATTTTCCACAGGCTTAGTTATGATACAGCTATGGTGAGGAACAACCATGAAATGCTAATGCCTGGGACAAAGACGACACCAGGATTATCCCTCTGGAGGCAGCATGGACATCTGAGAAATTTAAGTAATTCTGACCATAGCTGCAACACACAAGAACCCCCAGCAGTCAAAAATAAAGTGGTAGTACACTGTCTTGGTATAATTTTGCTCAGTTTTGTTTTAAAACATGTCTCAAATGGTTTGTTCATCTTTGCCCTCAGGGGATGACTTAAGTAAGGCTTTGTCAAAAGCACTAAAGATCAATATTCTTTGCTGCTTATTTGCTAGCCTTGTGAACAGCATCCCTGTCCATCTTTATACACTGTGTCAAAGAAAGGTTTTGTAACAAAATGAGTAATGCTAGTGTTAGAAATAAACAGTGTATGCTGTGGCTGAAAAGCTGCTCGTTACTTCTCCAACCGTAAGCCTAAGCAAAAGCTCATTCACTTATTTGGCTCTGGAGAATGCCCAAAGATATGCAAAACTATATGCAAATATATGGATACGTCACATTCTATCCAGGAAACACCTGTGTACATGTAAGGGAACTCTACTATTTCCGCAAAGTTTCAAACAAATTATTCCTTCCTTCCTTTTGGAGCGAAAGGCTGCAATCTGTTCTCTTGTGAGATGAGCAAAGGATAACATCTGAACCTTTACATCTTGCAAAATTTTCACAGGAAGCTCTCACGCTGCTCCCAACATCTTTTTCCTGTAACCGCAAGGCTACACAAAGACCTTTCTCTCCTTCCCATGCATTCTGCAGCAGAGAGAATTTCAGCAAGGCAATCTCTGCTGTTTTGCAAACTGAACTTCTCTGCGCAGGGGAAGGCTGCCCTGTCACCACTAATCCCACTCCAGGTACGGTAACTGTGCAGCCAGCACTGCCCAAACCCGGCATACACAGATCCTTACACTTACCAAGCATCAAAACTTGAGTGGCTGTCAAATCCTATCCCACATTTACCTTACACACTCAACAGCGCTGTGAGTAGTTACAAGTGGGGGGAAGGGGAAGACTTCATAAATTCTCACATCATTTCCTATTCAGGCTACTACCTGCTCATGCTTCCTTGGGAGAACAGTATTTGTCTCCTTAAACACCATGTTAAGAACCAACGTATGAGGCTTTGTGCTACTTATTACAAGTCCTCCATCTTTTAGGGATGGACACAGGAGAAATTAGCATCTTCTAAGTCTGATTTTGTGACTCCCTGTCACAAAAACTTCTTGTTTTTCCTCTACAGGAAGGGACTAAAGAACTGCCCAGAGCAACTCTGCTCCCAGGATTTGAAGGAAAGAAGTGTCTATTGCTTAATGCTTGGATATAATTTCAGAGAAAAATGTAAATTTCTGGAAAGCTATGAGGGAAATTAATTCCTCGATCACCTCTAATTTTAAGTTGTCCACAGCATTCATCTCTACATCTTGGAACAGTGATTCCCATTAATCAGAATGGATAAAGAAACAGATTTATTGCATGATACCTGGTAGCTTTCCAAAACAATTACCTTAATGCTCCAGGGAAATCAGCTCTCTAGAGAAAAAGGGACACGACAAAGAAAAGCAGCACTTTATCACAGATATTCTGAAAAATAAATAAATAAATGCCACTATTTTCCACCTGTGTTCCTCCCTCCTTCGCCACCTTTCACTGCACTCTGGTAACAGATGCATTTGATGAATTATGTGCTGGCTCGGAGTCTAAAGCCCAAATGAGGGCTATTTCCTTGAGGGCCATTTGCCAGATAAATTCGCAAGGAAAAAATGCTCTTGCCAAAGCTGCAGCTCCTCTTGGCCCATGCTGAGGATGGCAGGAAGATGGCAGGAGAAAGATCCATTCAAACAGACGTCTGGAAGCTTTTCTCACGTTACTGCTGGAAGTTTAACAAAAAGGCTCCAAAACTGCAGAAACATATCCTGAGGATCTCTCTTTCTCTTCCTGTTCTATCAGTACTACTGTAATAAAACTCCCCTACGCTTTTACTGAATCTTTATGGATAATCAGTATATGCACGTTTCCACTTACTGTTTCAAATACTTATTTTCAGAATATTCTCAAATGAATCAGATCAACAGAACCAAAACAAGGCCAATTTCGAGCGCTATGGCCATCCCTTAAATGCTTTGCTTCTCTTTTTTTGCCATGTTTTCCACTATTTCTTTTCTTTTTTTTCTGTTCTAGATCTATGCTTTTAGAGATGCTACTGCAATTAATTGAAGAAAAAAAGTTACAGAAATTCTATTGCATTCTTTTCTCTCTTATATCCTATACATACATATTCTCCAATTCATTCCTATATTCTCCAATATTCAAAGGTATTTTGTTGACAACTAGTGCGATATGAAGTATCAGTACAGGACTCCAAACCATCACCACGTAATATGTGTTAGAAAATACATCCCCCAAGACAATATGCTTCTGCTAAACAGGTGTTAAGAGCAGATGCCAGCAGAGATGTTAAAGCTCACCTCCATGCAAAGAAACAAGCCAGGAGCATCAGCTCATTTTATACTGGTCACTGAAAAATTCTTTAGCCATGTTCAATCCTGCTTACAAGCTACTTTTTATAGCTCTTACTAAGAGGACAGAAGTTTGTTACATTTAAAGTCACTTTCCTTTAAACACAGAATGCAAGAAGGCATCAGTTGCTGGAATACTGAAATAAGGCCCACGAACACCTTTGAAAACATGCATCAATTAAAATGAGTGTTTTAAATAGCAGATGAACAATACTCCACCTCCATGACTCCCTCTTTGTGTAGAAGAGCTGTATCTTGCATTCAATTTTAACAGCCACCTTCTTTCTGAAGGCGCGATAACAGTCCCATGACTAAAGTGGCTGTCACAAAAGCCTTTTTGGTAAAGCTGGAAACTGAGAGTCAGTTTAACCCCACCAAAGCATTACAGCATCCAGTTGGAGGATCTTGCTTTCAAACACATGCCTTTTGATTACATCAAGACATTTCAGTGAAATAAAAATATTCTAGTATAATAATTACAAAATATTAAATATATTAAAATACTGAGAAGCCTGGTGCTTCCACCAACTGGCTATCCAATTTGTATCATTAGCTACACCCCATCAACCCCCACCCTGCAGTGTACTGTACCAAACCAAACTGACACCGTTTGATGCAAAAGCTTCTTGAGGGGGAAAGAAACCTGCAAAGGGACAGGTTTGGAGTTAAAGGGCAATGAACTGAATATCTAACACAAGCTGGGCTCTGCAGAGGGAATGTTTTAACAGCCACCATGCCAGGGTTTCCCTCCTTTGTAAGCCAGGACCCCGTCTTTCTCTTATCTCGGTGCTGAAACACAATGCAGCTAAATAACGGCAAGCACTGGAGCTGATTTTTATTGATTCTGCACCATTTCACCATCGCATCTCTGTGTTCAGACTGCATTTTAAATATGTATTTGATACAACATATAAATCTCTGTGATTGATTTGGAGCACTAAACAGAAAGCTAGAAGGTCACAACGTGACATTCAGTTTTCACTCATTCTCATCTTGAGAGGCCGAGAAAATGCATTTGAAGAAATGGCAACCTAATTTAATAGACACAGCTTTAAACTAAATGAATAAGAGAAAAATAACTCAGAAATAGATTCCAGAGAGGGGATTACAAATCACTCTCAATTGCATTTTGAGAGTTCCTCTCAATCTCAATACTGGCTACATATGCTTACAGATGTGATCTGATCCACCTCTTCAAGGAGGGGACAGATGCCCTCAGGGCACAAACATTCACACCGAGTATAATGCAGCCTTTATCAGAATGTAGCTATCGCTCTGTGCAGGTCTGCTCCTGCACTGCATAAAAAAATACACTTGTAGAAGGTCGGCTCATCTCATTGCTTTCTCTCCACACTATAGTTCAGAGGCCTTACCTAGTGTACTTACACAGGGGTAAAAGAGATTAGAAACTTCCATGAGAGAGCAAACGCTTGTGAAACAACTCGTTAAAACAGGCTGAACTCAAGACACAATACTAGGATATGATCACCCAATTAGATTTAATTATATCTGCTATTCATCAGAATACTGGGCATTCAAACTCTTATTAACAGCTATAATCTATAACAGAAGTAAAACAGTACGTGTTATGTCAAGAACCACCATGCAGTCCTTCCAGTAACTATCAGAAGTTCTATAAATGGCAAGATCTGAGAAAATTTTCTTGTAAATTGAGGGACTCTAAAATAAAACAAATAAAATAAAAATCTCACTTGGAAAAAAAATGCCATCTTTTCAAGACTCTGCTGTCTCCAAATGAAAAGCAGAGGCAGCTTGCACACTTTTCACCCTCCCTGCCAGCTGATGCTTTTTGCCTTTAGAGCTGCCACAGTCAGAATCAGTGAGAGATCTCAGTAATTCTGCAATGCTCTCTTACTGATTTTTCTCAAAATTTCCCAAGTATCTCTAGCACGTATTTAATATTTCTGAACAAATGTATCTTTAGTGAGTGCAACGGGATGCACATACAACAGCCTGAATTTCATACCTGCAAACGCAAGTGTATGTGGATGAGTAAGCACAAGAGACTATAATTAGCTCTGTCACTCCCTGTTCTGTCTTCACAGATTGGCATGAAATCAGGAGCAGTCTATAGATTGAATCTTATATGGACTGACTGGTTTTGCAAATAATGAACAGAAAAGAATATCCCCACAGACGTGGGATTAAAGTTTCCACTTAAACTTACTCAAAGCAATGCATCCTAAAGTAAAAATGGGATTATTTGCAGAAAATACCCATTTCCCAAGAAAATACTGGTGTTTTAAATCTGAAGACAAAAAGGACTGCTAATCTGCTTTCACTGCTGCAAAAAAAGTCTTTTTCATTTCAACCTAAAATAACTGGGTTTTAAGGAAGAGATCAAAATATCCATAATTTTTTTTAAAAAATAACATTCAATCAAAACCTTCTGCAAAACATCACTGCAACCCAAGCCTTGTTCCATGACCAAATCTAGCAGACTACTCTACCAAGTAATTTAAAATTAACTGTGCAACGTGCTGCCCTTCAAAACAAATCTGGTGTTTGTAGCATGAAAAAATACCTACAACTCCAACAGCTTGCCAACTTGTTTTAACAGGCTCCTACTAATCCATGTTTATGTATTAAGTGTCTTCAGTAAGTAAACACTTGTCTCTCTACAAATAACACAGAATAACGGTTAAGCGTGACATCTAAGTTCATAGACATAATTTTGCGAGCTTTGTTGTCTTAGAGCTTACATACACGCACAGTGGGATCAAGGGCATTTTTGTCACTGCTTCAAATGCTAAGTGTGCCGTGTCCAGCATTACTAGGTCAGTAACAACCCAATCTGGATGGTTTTGTGAACTTTTAAAAGTTGCTTTTACGAACATGTGGGAAGCCCTGCACAGACAGCGCCAGCTCACACCTGGTCCGTAAGTGAAGCCAAGCGAAGGCTCTGCCAAACTGGAAGGGGCATTGATGCCCTCACCGAAACAAAGAATAAAACCAGAGCCTGTGCGGTCTGCAGTTGGCTCAATATTCTCAGTAAGACAGTGGTTTTCTTGGCTTCAACTCTCTAATTCTGCAGATTTGTGCTTCTGACAATAGGACAGCTCCTAAAATCAGTCATTCAGACACTGTATTTTTATCTCCAGCAATATGTATGTATTATCCTCTGAAGGGATGAAGCCTTGGAAGTTCACTGAGCTCGCTAGCTTAGCATCATGTAAATTATCCTAGGATATTTTATTTATGTTTGCCTTTACTGTAAACCCAAATATTCCCAGGAAAGAGTTATAGGTCATTAAAATATTTTTCTATTTTATGTCCCTTCTGACAAGCCACCCTTGTCAGCCAGATGTACCACTCTCTGATTTATATATTTGATTTTATTTTCATTATGGGTCTATAAAGAGATACAACTCCATATTTCAAACAGACTACATAGCCTTCTGAATATTTCCTCATTTAATCCCATTGTCCCATCTCAGCCAAAGGGTCTCTGGCCATTCTGCTGCTCTCCACGGCACATTTCTTTTGCAGGAAAACACCAGCCGTTTGGTCAAGAGCACTAAGAAAATGCTACTGGGAGACACAGGAGCAACAAATACTATAAACATTGTCAACTTGGGACTCATTTTTAACATTTCTTATTTCACACAAATATCACTGAAGCAGGAAGTTCCGAGAATGTATTTTTTACATTTCAGTACGTTTTGTTTTCAGCTTAGTGAGTGAAATAACCAAATCAAGATGGTTATACGCTGAACTTGAGTAACTCTGTGATTTTACTGCAGCAAGCCCCGGGCTCCTTTCCTAGTCCTGGCCAGCTGAGCGCTGCTGCCCTGGTTCCCATTGCCTCCCATCAGGCTGCATGCAAGTCCCTGGGGCCAAGGATTTTCTGCTCCTACTTCAGGAAGTGTAGAACAATCCGAAATAAACTATTAGCAAATGCCTGACACTGAGGTGACCTCTTTCCATTCTTATTAAAAAGAAGAAACAAAAAAAAAAACCTCAACAAAACATGTGCCCCTTAAATTGGAAGTAATAGAAAGAGTGAAAAACAGACTATGATAAATAGAGGTAGGATCCTTTGAGGAAGTGAAGGCGCTGACCCTGATCCAACACAGCACTTCGCCAATGATTAACTTCAAGTACACAAAGCGATCCTACACAGCTCACCAGAACTATTAAAAAAATCTGCTTAACTGTCAGCCAGGGAGAAATCCCGGCTGCCTGCAATTATTCTTGCTGAATTTGGATATTGTATGTGCAACTACAAGGCAGGCAGGCTTCCTTCCTGCTAATGAACTTGTAGAGCATTGCAGTTTTTACTGTTCAAATGCTAGGCTGTTTCCAAGTGTGGCAACCACGCAGTGATTTTAACCTCTGATCAGGTCAGAGGAAAACAGAATTCCCCAGCCCCCGTGGCAACAATGTAATTTCCAAGGGATGAGCACTTTTGCATACAATGCTGAGTAACCATCCTCACCAAATTCCAAATAACCTGCTGACAGGCATCTCCTGCACAAGCCCTTCAGCTAAGGTACTGCACTTACTCTTCTTTACTGGAAAAGATTGAGTGTAAACCAAGAGCACACCAGCAACTATTCAAATAATTAACATAAGTTGTACTTAATATTTTTCTAAAGTTAATACCATAGCTGCAAAGTAAAAGATGTACAAGAAAATTACATACTTGGAAGTTACATCTGGCACTATACATAAACACACCCGTGTTTTGTTCTTTCCAAAGCTCAGTAATACTTTTGTTAAAGAAATTTCACTGTTCTTCCTAGATGAATCAGTTTCTCCCTCCCTGAGAAGGCATGATGAGCTTGAAAGCCTTTTCAATGTTTAAAGTTGGGGGTTTTTTTTAATCACCATTTCCAACAAGTTTGCACAAACCAAAGAGAATAAAAGTGCAAATGTTTACATTATTGGAGGACTGATGTGTACCAATGCAGCCACACTCAAAACTAAGCATTCTTACATCTTCTATGCCTCTAATCCAAGCCATCAGATTTAAAAGGTCTCTAATTTCAAAGACAGGTAAAAATCCTTGTGGAAACCCTGATTTCTGTGCATTGTTCCCGACATGTCACAATGGCACCAGACAAACGACATGCGAGATCAATCACAGCTGCACAGGGAGTCATTCTCTGTCCCATAACAGACCGCCAGACCAATTTCAGTACGTGAGAATTACAGTAACCTCCAGCATGAAAAAGGAGTCAGGCACTCAATTAGATGAGGGGATTGGTTTTTGCTCCGCAGACTGAGGTTGAGAAGGGGGGAGGGAATTCCTGTTATTGGCAGGCTTAAGGCATCAGCACATCCCCAGCTTTTGTGACTAACTTTGTGTGACTACAGGATCAAAAAAGGTGGCAGAATGGAGGGGGGGAACCTAAGTCCCTCTACAATCCTCTACTAAATTTCTGAAAAATAAAACTACGCACATTTTCATTCATTTATCCATTAAATGTATACAGCATGAAGCTTATCTTCTTCATATACCAAACCTCCTTGAAGTATCTGTTGATCAGGACAGTGAGTGATGTTAAATAGGTGTTTGTAGCCCCAGATGGTTAAGACAGATGTATTGCTCTGATCAGAGCAATAGGAAATGTAAAGGAAACAGGTTTCCAACAAAATGTGGGGAAAAAGCAGCAGTGTAATATTACAAAGGAAACAGACTATGAGAACACATATTTTGAGTGACAAGGTAATTATATTTGAGGTTAACAGCTCCCTCCTCAGCGTTAAAAATATAACTATAATGAAATCTTCTATATACCCAGGCTGGTTATCAGAGTATAATACGTTTCAGCACATACTCAGCTGCTGAATCAGTGTGTTTGAGCATCAGCTAATAATCTCCAAAAAAAAAAAAAGGTACCTTCTGCTCAATATTCGTTCATAAAATCCAGATCAACAGGGAACATACTTGAAATTGCAGCCAGTCCTGAATAAACATATACTAAGAAGCAGATTTTTTTTTTCCCCTAGTAAACAGTACCTGGCTCATGTACTCTGCTTTCTTTTCTCACATCACTAATTGACTACAAATTTTATCATAAAAAGTACGCTAAATCAAAAAACAAGAAACATTTTACTCGCTTTTAAATTCAATTTTTATTCCATGTTTCCCTGTGTGTACTCTTTCAGGAGTACACAAACAGATTAAAGCTGTTCAGCTCTGGTTACCTCTCATAATAGTCTCAGTATGGCAGTTCTACACATTTTTTTCCCCAAAAGCTTACCAGATTCTCCCTATCGAGGTATCCATCTGTAGTGACATGGAGATTAAGAGTTCCTAAGCCATTTCTAAATTCTCTTACTCATATGAAGCTGCTCCTGTTACTTTACCCCAACAATGATTTTGGCAATAGAGTCAGCGTTGGCTCCCCGTGGTGCTGCGCCAACCCTCAAGCGACACCTCTGCGTTGCAAGCATCTCATTGGTATAGATGAAGCGATGCGACATTTACTTTGTAAGTTGAGATCACTGAACCTGTAAGTCCACTATCTTTCTTCTTACAAAGATGATTCGACTGCAAGAAAACCTTTTTATCCCTTTAATGCCACCAGCTCTTGTGCTGTTCTAAAATGCGTAAGAGGAGGGAAGTGGCACCACAGGTCCCTACAGCAATCGGCTTATAGAGCAAAGCACGATAACCTTTATCTTTGCATGCATAACTACTAATGCTGTTATGGGTTATTAAATTATCTGGCCCTGTTAGAATCCAGCTCCAATATTTAACTCTCTGACCTCCAGCAGGGAGTCTGCAGTGACATTTCCTGATAGAATACATGCCACAATTTAAATTGCAAAAATTGCTCGGGTATACAATGCTTCCACAAAGAATACTCCAATACAGATGAAAAACACCTACACCAGCATTGTACTGATAGTAACATCCAGATGACTAGAAAAAACAGGCTGTTCCTATTACTTGTCTTTCTATATTCATTCAGTTTTGATTATTTAACATAGACTTCAACATCCTTAATAAAGCCAAACATCTTCCAGTTCAATGGTTTCTAGTCATCTTCTTTTATCCAACTAATTGGATAATCATCTATTTGGATATAAACATAGCATAACCCTGCTGTCCTTGGCAGAGTTGCTGCAGGCTCATATAGCCTACATTTGAGATCAAAGTGTTACCCATTCTCAGCCTGGTTGAGAAGACTGATACCTGTCTTACCTCTCTGACGTGTTCCAAGTGACCCCTGACTGGCCAGTGATGAACCTCATGCCTACTTAGATACTGGAAAGCTTAATGTCATCTGCATATGCAATAGCCTACGCCTGTTTTTTGAAATCTCTAAAATTCTGCTATTCTGGAATATATATTTTAGGCTGTACAGATGCCTTAACCTCTGAAAAGCTACTGGGGCTGCTGTTCAGAACACTACTTGGATAGTTTTCTAAAAAACTGTAGAAACAAATCAGACCTCCTATTCAGATGATTAAAAACCTCAGGCTTATAATTAAGAGATCTCAGCATCATGTAACTTTTTTTAATTCCTGTTAGTTAACATGCAGATTCAGCTTTCTTAATAAGCAACAATCAAGACCTCACATCCTCAAAAAACTTTAGACTTTCTGTTCTGATCACAGGATTTACCATTCCTGCAAGATCTAAGCTGTCAAGAAAAGAAAGAGAAAAATCCTCTGTTTCCAAGTTAAGTTTCTCAGTATGAGCAGACAAAACACAAAGCAGAGCTGTTTCTTTGTATCAAGACTAAAAGTACAGGTCTATGTATGATACTGAATTGCTAGCATTCGTATAAACAATGCATTAACTGAGTGATCTAAATATGAACTTAAGAACTCAACCCCACTGCCATGGGCAGGGACACTTCCCACCAGACCAGGCTGCCCAAAGCCTCATCCAGCCTGGCCTTGAACGCTTTCTGGGAGGGGGCATCCACAGCTTCCCTGGGCAACCTGTGCCAGTGTCTCAGTACTCTCACAGTGAAGAATTTCTTTCTAATATCCAGTCTAAATCTGCCCTCTTCCAGATTAAAACCATCCCCCTTTGTTCTATTGCTACCTGTACTTGTAAAAAGTCCCTTCCCGCCTTTCCTATAGGACCCCTTCAGGAACTGGAAGGCTGCTATAAGGTCTGCCCAGAGCCTCCTTTATCCTAGGCTTAACAACTCCAACTCTCTCAGCCTGTCTTCACAGAGGACATGTCCTCCTTATGTTGGGGGCCCTAGAACTGGAGACAGTACTTCAGGTGGGGTCTTACCAGAGCAGAGTAGAGGGGCAGAATCACCTCCCTGGCCCTGCTGGCCAGACTTCTTTTGATGCAGCCCAGGATGCGGTTGGCCTTCTGGGCTGCAAGCGCACAGACAATGCTGATGACTACAGCATTTAATGTCAACACCGTCCAAATACTTTGTTAAATCTCAACTTGCAGTGCTTTAGCAAAACTCAAAAGTGCAAGGAATAAAAGCAATGCCCACATAGGAGTCACATCTGCAAATCCTCCTGCAGCCCTGGCCAC